>NC_048222.1:41124692-41154672 GCF_002007445.2 Ailuropoda melanoleuca
CTCCCCTGCCCCTGCAAGGGTCTCAGTCCCTCCTACAACTTCTCAAACTTCTCGAGGGCCTGCAGTTGCTCAATATACTTCCTTTAATCCTTTTGTATTTGTGTTTTTCTTTCATTCTTTTGTCTCCGTGTTTTCATTCATTAATACTGATTCATTCAACTCTACCAGGCATTTACTCCAGGCCAGGCACCGAGCCTGCTGTTGCAACGTGCGGAGGACACAGGGGAACTGGCCCCTGCCCCACACAGTAGCTCGCATTCTAAAGAGAAAGACACAGAAGGAACACCGTTAAAAACTTAATTACAGCAAGGGGCACGGTGTGTAGAAAACAGAACTGCCATACTTTGGAGAGTGTGATGGGGGGGGCGGTTCAGAGATGCTTCCTTTAGAAGGAAGGCAGTTTGCCCAGAGATCTGCCTGCTGGGTAGACCCTGGGGAAGGGGGCCAAGGTGTAGGCCGTGGGGGTCTCCTGCTTGCTAAAGCCGAAGGGGAGCCCTGCCCAGTGGAGAAGCTTGAAGCAAGCCTCTGTTCAGAGTGGAGCCCCAAAACACGAATGGGGAGGAGGCAGAGGCAAAAGGCTTCAGGACGGTCAAGGTGGTCCATGGTAAGGGTGGCAGTGGGAAGGCAGAGAGCATTAGGAACCTGGGAGCATCTTGACCTGGGGATATCTTCACGAGTCCTCTGGCCACTATGTGGTGAAAGGACTCGAGGGTAAGGTCAGGGAGACCAGGCAGGAGGCTGTGGCAGGTGCCCACATAAGAGATGCCAGGGGCTTGGCCTCAGCTGGTCCATCTGGCTTCTGCCTCACCCCTCCACTGAACAGCTTTTGACAGGTTCAACTGGTGACTTCTGAGTGTGGCCAAATCCACGTGACCCTCTGTGCTTTGGGCCCGGCTGGCTGCTCCATCCCTGAACTGTCCTTGTCCATGGCATTCTAGAGCCCATGCCGTCTACCCCTGCCCCTTTCCCCTTCTAACTGCTTCTGCTCAGGCTCCTAAAGAGGCTCCTGTCCTCCCACCCCACCGCTAACGTCAGACACACTGGCTTCAGGCTCCTTCTCCCCACTCTCTCAAGACAGCCTCACCCATGCTTCTAGATTCAACTACCGCCTGGACACAAATGACTCTCAAACACCTTTGCTCTCTGCTCCAGATGCCTTTGTCAAAGCATCCTGCTCCAAAGGACACTTTGGTTCTTCTGCATTTCCCCAGCCAGAAACTTTGAGTCCTCCTTGGCCCTTCCCACTCTCTCTCTCTCACTCACATCTGATGCCCCCACCTCCCACCCCCCACCCCCATTAGCCCTCATGTCTCAAATTCATCTGCTCCTCTCCCTCCCATAGACACTGCTCTTCTAAAACATTGATCAGTCCCCAGCTCCCCTCTCCATTATGGCTTTCTGCTTCTCCATCAGCCTCATAACAAGCCCAGTTTCCTTAGCACAGCATCCATGGCCTCCCAGGTCCAAGATTTATGCTCTCATCTCCTGCCAGCTCTTCCCATCTCACACTGCCATTCCTAGACACAAGTTTGCATCAGCTATTTCTTCTGCCTAGTCATCCACAGACTGTGTTCAGATACACCTGCTCCAGGAAGCCTTCCCTGACCGCTGCTCCGCTTGCTCCCTGTATTTCTCTGATGGTGTTGGTGGTGGATGGGTAAATCAGGACTACCACGGGGAAGAGGTCTGGCCAAAGGGACCTGGGTCTAGGGAGTCATGGCCACAGAAAGGCGAGACGTCAGGGACAGACGGAAAGTAAGTAGCATGGCCCCAGGCTGGACCGGCAGGATGATTGCAGGGGGGAGCCTGTTTAAAAATGGGGACATCTCCAACAGCCCAGAACCCTCCATGTCAGCTGGACTGGCTTACATGGAAGTGCCGGGGTGGGGGGTGCTCAGGAAGACACTGCCCATCCCCCAGCCTGAAAATCTCCTTAGATCCCTCCTCCTTTTTAATAGGCACTATCTTCCCTGGTCAATTGCCAACTCTCCAAGAAAGGCTATAGCTGTGGAACAGCCACTTCTTTTGCTGGATTCCCTCTTAGACATCACCCCCCAAGATGTAGCACCCAAGCCTGGCGAGCTGGCCCGCAGCCCAGGGCTGTATTGTTGGAGGGCATTTATTTACATTTCAGTACTCTGCACACACAAAGCGGGACCCCAGGGAACTCTGTGTTCACAAACACACATTGGAGGGATTACCCAGAAGGCTCTTACCCAGAGGGGTGGCCTGCATTGCTCTGCTGATAGCTTGGTGGGTAAAGCTATTTGAAGTTCTGCCTGTCATAGAGACCTGGGATAATCCGAGGCACTTTCATCTCTACCTTGGTTCTGCAGTTGACAGAACATTCCACAAAGAAGACCGTGAAGGCAGGAAGGCTCCTCAGAGCTCATCTGGTACAATCCTTCCTTGACTGATGGAGAAACTGAGGCCTAGAGTGGGGCAGGGGCTTGCTCAGGGCTATAGAGCAGGACCTGAGGCCAGACCTCAGGCTCCCAGTTTCCCAGGCCAGTGGTCTCCCAGTGGTCTTGGCATCTGGGCATGCGGACATTCTGAATTAAGTAGGGGCTGTGTTTTCAAAAGGCACCAGTGACTTTGCAGTTGGCTAAATTGTGGGGAGGGCAGATTGCGGGGCCTCTCTTTAATAATTTGCGGGGGGGGGCTGTTGTTTAAAGAATGATACCACTGGCTCAGAGGAGGGAATACAGAGATGCCTAGAGACACTTGGAACTGCACAGATCCCCTTTCCTAGTCAAAAACATAAAACACACAATTACACATACAACCTCATATACAACTGCTGTTTTCATTGAGCTGATTTTATTATACAAGTATTCCATGGTCATTGAAGAAAAATGAGAGAATGCGGATAAACAAAAACCAACCAAGAGAATTCGTCCACAGTCCACCCCAACTGACAAAGAGGCATTATTGCCAACTGGTCGGGAATGCAAGCCCAAGTGTCTGCTTAGACCTGACTTCAGTCCTGCCTGTGTCACTTAACAGCTGTGTGACCTTCAGCAGGTTGCTTAATCTCTCTGAGCCACGTTCCCTCCTTTATAAATGGACACTGTTCTAGAAGTGTCTGACATGCAACAACCACAAGACCAAAGGCAGTTTTGCTGATACTCACTTGGTGAGTGGCCTTCCAGATACCACCCCCCATTTTTCAAGACAAATGTATAGAAAAATAATTCATAGAATTGGACAAAGCAACCTTTGAGTTTCCACCCCACTCAGTTTCTACGACTTTAGCACATTTGATGGTGGGTTCTGGGGCAGCAATCTTCTTGCCTTCAGGCCTCAGTTTCCCTGACTATATTCTTGCCCCAGCGTTGGAGCAGTTGCTCTCAGGAGTCATTTCTGTCTGCTGACCAGGACTGGTGGCCTTCAGCACCAGCCAAACCATCTCTGTGCCCTGGCTCCTGGAGATAGGCCAGATGGCCGGGAGGCTGGCCCAGGGGGCTGGTGACCTGAGCAGCTGGGTGCAGTCAGAAGCTCTAGACCATTACAAGCCTTTCCCATCCCACCCCCCCGGGCCCTGTGAGCCTCCCTCGATCAAGGCAGCGTTGGGCATCATGGCAGGCCAGCCAAGGCAAAGAAACGGGTGCATGCACTTCACCAGCTTTCCCAGCTGAGCCGCATGAAATACCAACCATAGGCCAATTACACCAAAACGCAAGACATAGGCAGTGGGGAGGGGTTTTCCAAGCCACCGACACTTAGGGGCTGGGGAAGGAGATGCCTCAAGACTCATCCACTCATTGACTCACTCACTCACTCACTCATTCACTGGTTCACTCATTCAATAAACTCACAGTATTGTCTTCACGTCAGGCATCGTGCTAGTGCTGGGGAATCAGATGGAGCAAAACAGCCCCAGCTTTCAGATTGTTCCTGGGCCGGCAATGATGTAATTCCCAAAGGTGCTGTCAAAGTAAAGCCCTGCAACGGGGGATCCAGAAGCAAGCATGAGCTGCTTCTGGTTTGCAAAAGCAGGGAAGACTGCCCAGAAGCAGCGGCTTTTGCTGCAGGCCTCGAAGGGTGGGTAGGGCAGGGCCAACAGAGAAGAGAGGTAGGACATCCGTGGCAGAGGGTACTTGAATGTGAACAAAATCTGTGATGGGTGACTGATCACTGAAATCACAGAGTGAGTGCTGGACAAGCTAAACAGATCAACTTGTCCCACCCCTTCATGTGACAGATGGGGAGATGGAAGTCCCGGGCAGAATACCCAAGTGCAGCTGGCATGGCCTTGTAGCACGAGGGACCTGGAAACTCGGCTACAGGTAGTGTGAGGCAGCAGGCGTAGCTGGCTAAAGGCTTGAGGGTCAGGGGCAATGGAAGACAGGTGTTTCAGGGAAAAAACAACAAAACAAAACCAATAAAAAACCCAACCAACCAAACAAACAAACAAACAAAAAAACCCCTCTCTCTTCCCAAGGGACCTACAAGGAGTCGTGTGTGTGTGTGTGTGTGTGTGTGTGTGTGTGTGTGTGTGTGTGTTGGGGGGGCTGTAGGTGTAGGTGAGTGGGTGTTTATGGCCCACCTTTATTTGGTTAGTTATCTTTCCTAGTACAGGCACCCCGGAACTTGGAGGTTTTGCTACTCCCCGGGCTAGTTTGTCCTTCAGGAAGCACAGAGGACAGGAAGAAAGATGCTGGAGACTTGGCAGGAGATCATGAGGGTAGATGTGAGGAAGAACTTTCTGAGGGTGGACCCAGTCAGGCACAGGAACTAAAGCCAAAGAAGAGACCCCACGGGACCTAGTTCTCTCTTTGCTCTGAGCCCCTCTCCTGTTCCACAGTGGTGCCCAGCCGGTCCCCCCAAGGAGCTGTGTGTCCTTGACTCCCATGAGAAGGGCTGTGAGCTCTGGGGGCTGTTTGGGAGCCCACGGTGGGTCTGGTCTGGGACCTGGAGCCATCAGGGAGTCTCATGAAGGCTTGAACCTGCCCCACAGAACTCTCCAGCTGTCTAACTTTTCACATACAGCTTCGGCAGTTCCCGGAGCCCCCGAAGCCCGTCCGCGGACCCCAGCGCGGTGACAGGAGGCTCGGAAGACTGACAGGCCCACCGTGTGATGCAGGGCCCACTATTCACCAGCTGTGTGACCTTGAGTTGCTCTGGGCTGCAGTTTCCCCACCGTGGAAAGGAGGGAAAGGCCACTCTTCCCACGGCAGGGAGATGGATTAATGCTCTTCAAACACCAGGGCTGGGCAGGGAGAGCCAGAGTCTGCTCGTCCTCTCCTCCCGCTACAGGGCAAGTTCATCAGATGCAGTGGGAGATATGTGGGAAAAAGTCAGAGACCCCTTCAAAACTCCCCTCCCAAACGGAAGACCGGAGCTTCCGCTCACTCCTCCAAGCTTTCCAACCTTCCTACAAAGAACACACATTAGCTGTATGTAAAAAGGTTATTGTGACAGGGGAAAAATAGGACCAAAGAGGATTTAGGAACAAGGCTGCCCCCTGAAGCCAAACTAGGTGTAGTGCTCCCCCCACACACACACAACTGTCCCACTCATGACCTCCTGCGTGTCTTTGTATCTTTGCTCCTCCTGTTTCCCCTACCTGGCACTTCCTTCTGCTCTTTTCCACCTGAAAAACTCCTACCCATCCATCAAAGCCCATCCTAAGTGTCCCCTCTTCTCTAAGCTGGACAAGCTCGCCAGCATACCAAGCCTGCCCACAGGGCTTCGGTCTCATCTCCAGGACAGACTTGTCACCTTTCCCCACCATCTGTCCCGCTATTCACTCAGAACTGGGACCAGGCTGTCATTGCCCACCTCATAGCCTACCTTGAGGGGTCACTTTGGGACCTTGGGCAAATGTCAAATTATGCATGAACAAATGAGTGAGGCTTTCAGTGTCAAAACTTGGATGATCCCACTGCCGGTTCTCAGGAGTTTTTGAAAAGGTAAGCGTAATCTCGCTCCTGGTCTTATTGTAAAGACGGTGCCGGACGGGCCCAGCCAAGGACAACAGGAGAAGTCTGTGAGCGGGGGTGACTCGAGCTCTAGCTCAAGGGTTTTTAACCTTTGTTTCATAACCCCCACCCCCACCCAGCAAAGAGCCTTGAGAGACAGTCTTTTCTAATCACTCCCCACTCCAGCTATACCATCTACCTGTTCAAGCACCATATGTATAATGGTGACTGAAGATCTCCTAGATTTTCTCATACCACCTCTCAGTTTCCGCCTCCTGTGGTGGAGGGGTGGGCAATATCGCCCCCGTGGGAATGCCTTTTCCCGGGTGGGCAATCATGCACATTACCTCCCCTAGCCTTCCACCCAGCCTGTGAGGCAGGCACCAATGTCCCCATTGTACAAACTTGGATACTGAGACACACGCGTTAACTTGCCCAGCTAGTGAGTGACGAGGCAAGGGTGCATGGCTGCTGCAACTTTCAGAACACAGATCCCTTGCCTTGCCAGTTGCCTTAAGGGAGACAAAAGGCGGCTACAGGCTGATAAGCAGGAGCCCGAAAGCTGGGAGTCAGACCCTTCCAGCCAATTCCTGCTTCCCGGCCGGAGTGCATGCCCCAGGTCACAAAGCTCCCCTTCACAGTAGGGTACAAGGTGGGCAGTTTCTTTTCTCCTAAAGTGAGAGAGAGAGCTTCAGTGTATCCTAAGCCTCCCCCAAGCTTCAAGCCCCTGAAAGGAAGCTTTGGGGCCCAGGGACACTGGGCGGCCTCCCCCATGCTGAGAGAGGGCCCTGCCGCCAGACTGGAGCTGCTGGGGTCAGGTGGAGGGAGGGGATGCTGAGCCTCTGGCCCCAGGGATGCAGACGTCTACTCCCGCCTGGCGGCCTCCCAGGGGTGCTCGGCTGGGAGTCTGGCTGGCCCCCCGCTTTCCCCAGGGCCTGATAAACCAGAAAAAAGAAAGCACGCTGTAAAGGGAAGGAAGCACCAGCAGACAAAAGAGGGAAGGGCACGCTGATTCCATCGGCTCCAAGCCCTCAGCCACCCTGGAGGGCTGGGCAGGGCAGGACATGCCGACGGCGGCCCAGGGAGCTGGCGGCAGGAGGCTGGGAGCCGGCTGCCTGTGAGCACTGTGCCTGCCCGTCCTAATGCCCAAGCTGGCTGGGGTGGGGACTGGGACCAGGCCAGCAGGGACAGGCCCCAGCACACCCGCCCCCCCGGGTCTCGTTGGAGCCTCCTCGCGATTATCCTCATATACAAGCGGTATCTTGGAGCCTCGGACTGGGCCAAAGTCTCCTGGCCGGACAGTGGCAGAGCCAGGCGAGGATCTGGTTCTCTGGCCCCAAATTCCAGGCTCCCATCCACCCCATACCTCACCAAGTCTGCAAAGCCTGATTCTGTTGTCTGAGGAGTCAGAGAACCACTCAGAACACAGCTCCTGACAGCTGGGCCTCTGCAAGGCTCTCGAGGGCAGTGAGCTTTCTCCTTGACCAGGGGCCTCCAGGGCCCCTGTCCCTCAACTATGGGTCCTTCTCTGAGGGCTCAAAGGGGAAGGGCCAAGGGATAGGGAAGAGCAGCTAGACTTTTTTTTTTTTCTAATATCAGTAACCAGGAAAGTATTCTAAAACCTACAGACAGAGGGAGAAAGAAGTAAAGCCTGGTTGGGCTTTGGCCCTTCCTTGGGGACCCAGTGGAACAAACGAACCCTGTGTGGACTGGGAGGCCACAGGTAGGGGTTCGGAGCCTGGCTCTGCCATTACGTCCAGGTGCTCCAACCATGAGACAGAGCAATGGACCCCTGGCTCACCAGACCCGTGGGAGGAGCAGGAAGAACCTGGGCAGAGAGACTCTCCATGGGGCTGGGCTCCATCTTGAGGTCCCAGACTCTCCACGGACTCAGCGTGAGGTGTTCAGGCACGAGGCTGCAGCTCACACACTGACCCTGGGGACCTTCCACTTCACATGCCCCCCCAAAGTCAGAAGCGAGGAACTGGGATGTGTGAAATAGGGGGAGGACGGGGAGCCAATCTAAGGGGTGTGAGTGAGCTGGTCGTCACTGCAGGCGACTGGGACTCCATCCTGTCGGGCCCCTCGGAGGACCTGGGGGGAATGCTCAGAATCAGTCCTCTGCAAGTTGGAAGGGGACATAACCGGCTGGTTCTGACCATCCCGGGGCAGAAGGCAAGCAGCAGCTGCGCGGCGAGGCCGGGGGCCATGCCTTCATACCCGTGCAGGGCGAGCTGCCTCGGCAAGAGCTGGGGTTCGAAGGCGAGCCAAGAGGACATGAGGTGGGGTTCGAGAGGTGCCTGCCACTGCGTCCCACTGAGGCGCCCCCCCCTTCTCAATCCATGGTCCCTGGGCCAGGGGTGCCCGAAGATGGGTCAGGTGAGGAGCCCTCACACACCTTCCCCCGCCAGGAGCCACCAGAACCACCGTGTGCGTTTGCTCAGCACCCCCTGCGGACAAGGCGCCATCAGCAACCCTAAGATGATATCATCTCCATTTGATGAAGGAGCGCCCTGAGGCGCAGAGAGGTTAACAATCTTCTCAAAGTCTCCCTTCCAGCCTGAGGCCTCCCGGTGTTTGTTGTGGGGCTGGGAAGTACTGGAGGGCCAGGAAGAAGGGAGGCTGCCCGGAGAAGCGGTGCTGGGTCTGCCCCTCGGAGGCCATACACAGTGTTACCCTGCCTGCTCTGTCCCCTGTGTCTTCCCACAGTCACCCCACCTGGAGTCCCCAAGAGCAACTCATGGAAGGCCTTAGGTCATTCTAAGTGACAGCTCATTAGCTCATTAGGCTAGAAGGCCGTCAGGAGCCAGCCGGCTTGACTCCTCAGACACCCTCCTGGGACAGAGCGGAGGCCCAGAGAGGGCTGTAAGATGCCCAAGGTCACCCAGCATGGGCTGGAAAGTCAAGATGGGAGTCCAGGTCTCCTGGCTCCGGGTTCAGTACTCTCCCAGGCAGGCAGTCCATGCTAGAGACTAGCTCTCAAGACTAGAGCTCCCCGAAGGGACTCTTGTCCAAACCATTATTTCTTGCTCTATGGCTGAATCCCCTTCCTGGGGTGTGCTGGGCTCAAAGCGGAGTGCTCCCGGGAGCCTGGCGACCCTCAGCTTGGGCTGGGGTAGAGCAGGGGTTGGAGGTGACAAGGAGGCAGCAGGGCAGGGCTAATGGAGCCTGGATATTACATGAGGGAAAGAGCGACAGACACCTCCCTGCTCCCCTATCACCGAAGTGCCTCCAGGCAGGGCACTGGGCGGAGGACCCCTCGCTCACTGGGGCACTAAGGTACTGAAACAGGGCTGGTGCTAAGCCTGGGGACCTAAGGGCCTAAGAGACAGGGGCTGTGGCGAAGGCAGATGGGGGGGGGCTCCAAAACACAAAACAAACACATAACCGCCCCCAAAGGAAAGGTCCAGAGTCTGAATTTTAAACAGGAAGAACTAGGCGTCAGACTCAGCGGAAGATAACAGGGCCCGGCTGAGCAAAGAAACAACAGAAAAAAGAGCTGAAGGAAGCTGGGGGAGGGTGCTCCTGCCTGGAGCCTCAGGCCTTCCCAGTTCTCCCTTGTCCCCAGGATGCTGGGGTGCCAGGGCTCTGGCTGCAACACAGGCACAGGACACTATGGGAGGCCTTCTTGGAGGGCACCAGGGTACGCGGGCAAAGAGCACGGGTGAGGGCGAGGCAGACCAAGGCTGGCTGGAATCCTTGGCCAGGTGACTTTCTGAGCCTCTGTTTCCCCCTTTGAACAACATGACTAAGAATACCTACCTCGAAGTGTCGCAATGACTAACTAAGGGAGACAGGAATGGCCAGGGCCGGGCACGCGGTAGGGCCAATATTTATCATCCCAGGGTCCATCAGCCCCATGATGAAGGACTCTGTCCTCTCCTGGAAGCATCGGGGCACACGGGTTCTTTGTCGTCAAGAGGTTCTGACAGCCTGGTAAATCAAAGACAGTCCTTATGGGACCAGACAACCTCTAACCTACTTGTTTACTAGGCTGCCGGAACAGAGAACCACAGACCACGTGACTTCAAAAACAGACGTTTCTGTTCTCCCAACTCTGGAGGCTAGAAGTCCAGGACCATGGGGTAAAGCAGGGCTGGTTCCTTCTGTGGGCCTCTGTCCCTGGTTAGCAGATGGTCATCCTTCACTTCAGACTGCCTTCACCCAGCCTTCCCTCCACGTGGGTCCCGATCTCCTCTCCTCACAAGGACACCAGTCTCATTGGATTGGGCCCCTCCTCAATGACCTCATTTTTGCCTAATTCCCTCTTTAAAGACCCTATCTCCAAATACAGTCACATTATGTTGCACTGGGGGTTAGGACCTCAACGTACAAATTCCGGAGGGACACAAGTCAGCCCATAACACCCACCATGTCCCCCTCTGCCAAGCTGCCCTGTTCCAGGCTCCAACCCAGAATCCTCTGCTTTGGCACTGGAAGGAGCTAGAACCATCCTGAAGTCCAATTCCTGTTTTTTAAGAGGGGGTAACTGATTATCCCAGGTGATACAACAAAGAAAACTATCCATAAAATCCAGGCTCCTGGAATCCAAATGAAGACAGTATAAAGAAAATAAACTTGAGTCCCTCAGCTCAGGGCCCCCAAAAGGTGCCATCCTCATGCCTGTGTTCTGCCAGCTCAGAAAACCTGGGGACTGAAGACATTGGTGAGGGCCGGGAGGGGGCACAAGCAGGCTTACGCTTTTTCTGGGTGCCAGACAGAAAACTGCTAGCATTAATGAGCACTGACCGTGTGGGGGCCCTGCTCAAAACACTTTGCGTGTACTAACCTCCTTCAGCCTCATGACAATCCTGTGATACAGGTGACAATTCTTACCACCACTTCAGGAAAGGGGAAACAGGCCCAGAGAAGTCAAGTGACGGGCCCATTGTCCCACGTGGCAGTGCCAGGAGAAAGACGGGCGCCAAGGACTGTGATCTCACTAGCAATGCTTCACCACAGATGAGGTCCCCCGGACCAAGCCCTCACCTGGCCATCTGGCCTGGCACTTCCATCCATCATTGCTGTGAGACCTCAGACCTCAGTGTTTCCACCTGCCACAAGACAAGCAAGATCAGATGACCTTGGGGTCCAAGGCAGCTACCCCTCTCCCTTGCCTCTTCGAGGCCTTCCACAGGTCCAGAAGAACAGTCTTTGGCCCTCCCTGCCCTCTCAGGGATCCAGGCTCTGGAGGGCAGGGAATGAAGCAAGCCCTGGGGCCACAATGGCCTCGATGCACGCTCTGCTGCTGGTCTGCCCTCCCTTGGGGTGGGGTGATGGCTGGAGGGGCAGCACTTTGCCAGCCAGCTCAGCAAAGTCATAAAGTCTATTTTCGGGAAACCATGCCAGCTCAGCAAGAGGCCCCAAGAGCAGGCAAAGAAGGGCTTGGGTGCAGGCAGATCTGTGCCTGGGTCCTGGGATTGAGGCCCTTCTCTCTCCCCAGCCACCTCCCCTCAGCCAGAGTTGTCCAGGGACGGACCTCACCTCGGCCTCCTGCTCCACACCCAGCCTCACCACTTGGGGCAAAGGCCTGGAGGTAGGAACCTCGGGATGTTAGTGTCTGTCCCTGAAACCACTTGGACCTGTTGTGGCTGCTCCCCAAACCAGCTACCCAGCCACGAATGCTCCACAGCCGCGAGGGCCGAAGCGTGCTGCAGATAAACATGTGTTGGCAAGGCAAAATGTTACTGAAATATTGGTAAGATGGCCAGCCGAGGGCTCGGTCCGCGGGACCTCATCTGCCGTGAGGCATTGCTAGTGAGATCACAGTCCTTGGCGCCCGTCTTTCTCCTGGCACTGCCACGTGGGACAATGGGCCCGTCACTTGACTTCTCTGGGCCTGTTTCCCCTTTCCTGAAGTGGTGGTAAGAATTGTCACCTGTATCACAGGATTGTCATGAGGCTGAAGGAGGTTAGTACACGCAAAGTGTTTTGAGCAGGGCCCCCACACGGTCAGTGCTCATTAATGCTATATTTATGTAACAATATATAGAATATTATTCTATAGTCTTCAATGTATGTATACATAAAGATTTTTAATGTACAGGCATAAAAAAAAGGAGCTCCACCAAAATATGAACACTGGTTTCTCTGGGAGTTGACACCATGGGGTCCGTCCTTCCTTCCTTCCTTCCTTCCTTCCTTCCTTCCTTCCTTCCTTCCTTCCTTCTTTTCCTCCCTCCCTTCCTCCCTCCCTCCTTCCTCCTTTTTTCCTGCTTCTGTTTCTTTATACTTGCGGTAAAGTCTGTTTTGAGAGCAATAAAAAAACTAATTATAAGCAAATACGAAAAATAGAGTGATGTTAAACACATACACAGAGTTTGGACACCTTGCATAGTAACCTCTCTCCTGGGGTGATCGTCGCCGGCCCCCCAATCCTAGCCCTCTAGCTTTTCTGAGTTCTCTTCATGAACCCCATGTATGCCCTTCGCTCTATAACTCTCAAAGAAAAATCACATCCATGATCCCATTCCTCGGGGGCGAGTGAGGCCAGTGACTGCCTTTAGCGCCTCATGTAGAGGAGGAAACGGGGCCTAGAGAAGGACTATGACGTGTTCCAATCAATCGTCCTGCAAGTGAGAGGCAGAGTGGGGTTCTCCCATGCCTCCAGATCCTTCTGGTCTGGGGGTGCCCTCAAGGATGTGGGGTGCCTGCCCCAGAGCTTTGGAAGTCAGGGGCTGAGAGCAGAAGGCTTTGGTATGGACTCTTCTGGACCCAAATGAGTCACTATCTTGCTCTGAAGCTCTCTGCCTCAGTTTCCCCAACTGCACAAGAGCCAGCAGTTCCTCAACTGCAGGAAGAACAAGGCTGGCCTTTACCTCCGCACCCCTCCATCCCACAATGGATGGACCGATGGAGTAGGGTCTGGGCCTGAGCCGCATTCCGTTCTCTGTCCTGTGCCTCAGACCCGGCCCCAAGCACCATCCTCCCTGGCCCTCTTCTTGGTCCCACACACTCCCCTCTGGCTCCTGGCTCCTCCGTGGACCTGCTCAGCAAGGGCACCGACCAGAAGGAGAGGTGAGAGAAGAGGGGGCACAGCGTCGGCCTGGGCACCAGGCGGCTTGGACTCCGGCCCCCCTGTCCTGGCTCACAGTGAGACCCGGAGCCACCAGCCAGTCCTCTGGGCCTCAGCTTCCTCCTCAGTGTAACAAGAGGGTGGAGGATGCACTCCTCGGGTCCTTGAACAGCAAGCACGAAGGGAGCCCAGAGCCACGCTACCTGAGACTCGGGAGAGGCTGCCCTGTGGACACAGAGGCGGGTCTCAGGCAGATCTCCGCCCTGGGTCTGGAAGAGGGCTCGTGGTCTGCACTGGGAGGCACGGCTTGCCACTTAACCATGGGTGACGACATTCACTTCTCTGGGGCTCGGGCTTCCTCTATGTACAATGGCAGGGCGGTTGAGAGGACTGCAAATGGCCTGTTTTTATAAAACAACCAGCAGAAGAACAACAGTCTCTCTGGCTCTGCTCCTGGCCCGGGGGATGGAAAGCCAGCAGGAGCCAAGGACAACAGTGGGCTTCCGTGGGCCCAGGACTTGACAGATGATACCAGTGTGATCACTGCCTTCCCAAACCTTGCTAGACCTTGCCAAACGGTGGGTGCTTTTTTGGCGAACAAGATCCAAAGCAGGCAAGTTTCAAGGAGGGAGGGGCAGGCCAGTTTGGCTTCTGTGGCGCTGACCCCCGGCTCCACAGACTGAGAAATGTGGCCACTGAGTAACACTAGTAGTGGCATTAATAACAACCACCACTTCCGAATGAACTCATTTAAACTACAGGCAAGCCCAGGAGCGAGGTCCTATTATTATCCCCTGGTTTGCAAACAAGGAAACTGAGGCACAGGGAAATCAAGTAACCTGCCCTAGGCGAGGTAGCCAGCAAGTGGCAGACCCAGGATTTGAACCCAGGTGGCCCGGCACCCGTACTGACTGTCTTTAACCACCGAGCTGCACCACCTCCCAGAACGGTCCGGGATACGTGAGCTCCTCAATCCCTGCCTCAGCTACAAGCCTTCCTACTGCTCCTTCTCTCCCTGCACCCATTGCCTGGCATACAACGGACGGGGATGGGCCTGGGGGGCGGGGGGCACACACATTAGAAATACAGAGCAGCATCCCTCTGTTGACCCCCACAATGGCCCCACGCTGCAGCGATGCCATCTGTCTCCACCTGACCCTTCTACAGGTGGCTCTGTGAGGCTGAATTAGGCAGGTGACACACTGCTCACACAGCATCCAGCATTTGACGCTGTTTATATAAAGCGAGTGAACGCGCACATCTCTTGGCACAGAGACACAAATGGAGGGATGCTCCCTGAGCTAACCACGGCCACCGCTAGGGGCTCAGGCTTGTAGGTTTGTCCTCATGCTTTCCTATGTTTAAAAAAATTTTTTTTACAATCATTTACATCATTTCTATTAAAATAATAAAATATATATTTTTTAAGATTTTATTTATTCATTTGATAGAGAGCACAAGCAAGGGGAGCTTCAGGCAGAGGGAAGCCAGATGCGGAGCTCGATCCCAGGACCCTGAGATCATGACCCAAGCCAAGTCACCCAGGTGCCCTCGAAATAATAAAAATTTTAAACAAAGTATCTTAGGGCCAAAGCCAGGTTGGAACCGAGGTCTGTGGGGTTCCAAACCCTTAAGTCTTTGCCCTTTTCCCTCGTGTGTCACTGAAATGCTGTCGGGAGGGAGGCTGGGCAGGCCACGGCAGCCGGCTGAGGCCAGGTGTCCTCCCAGAACAAAGCCAGCTTCCAGCATCACCAAATCCAGCGCCAGCCACCGCCCCTCCCCACCCCAGACTGCCCTTTTTAGGGGGGTAGCTCACCCATTCAGCCTAAGCAGAATACTTTGAGGCACTCTGAGAATATGAGGCTGTTAGCCCCCCTCCCATGCCCTAAAGCCCACCATTAACACTTAATAATTAATAATAAATAACAATAATAATAATTGGTAAAGATATTACCAATAGCTTTTTTCCTTATCTCTATATGGATCTTCCTCAATGGAAGTGACATCCTGATAAATTCATCAGGAGTTAAAAATACGGTGAGGGGCATCTGAGTGGCTCAGTGGGTTAAGCATCTGTCTTTGGCTCATGTCATGATCCCAGGATCCTGGGATCAAGCCCCATATCGGGTCCCCTGCTGAGCGAGGAGCCTACTTCTCCCTCTGCCCGCCCCCACCCCCGCTCGTGCTTTCTCTCTCTCAAAATAAATAAATAAAATCTTAAAAAAAAATAAAAATACGGTGACTCGAAAATGCATTCAGTACATCTAACCTACCATAGCTCGGCCCCGCCTGCCTGAACCGTGCTCAGAACACTTCCGTTAGCCTACAGCGGGGCCACATCCTCTAACACAAAGCCTAGTTTCTAAGAAAGTGTTGACTATCTCATGTGATTTGTTGAATCCTGTTACTGAAAGGGAAAAATCTAGAATGGATGTCTGAGTATAGAATGGTGGGAAGCGTATCGGTTGTTTACCCTTGTGATGGGGTGGTGGGAGGGGCTGCCTGGGAGCCACTGCCCCGTCCCTGCCTGGTGTCCCCAGAAAGGATCACACCACACATCTCTAACCCAGGAAAAGATCCAATTTCATAATTCGAAGTCCAGCTTCTACTGAACGTGTACGGCTCTCACACCCGCGTTGAGCCGAAAAATCCTGAGTCCAGACATGGTAAGTCAGGGGCCATCTGTACTCGAGCATTTTGACAGTGATCGTACATCGCTTCACAGCAAGAAAAATAATTTTCAAAATGACCAAATTCGCAGGAGTCCCAGCTTTGATTCTTTCCCCAAGACCTAAAGGTTTTCTTTCTTTACGCCTCCCATGTAAAGGCTCGATGTCAAACACTTTTACATACATCATTTCTGGTCTTCACAATATCCTTGCAAGAAAGAGACAGTTGTTGGGGCGCCTGGGTGGCACAGCGGTTGAGTGTCTGCCTTTGGCTCAGGGCGTGATCCCAGAGTTACGGGATCAAGCCCCACATCAGGCTCCTCTGCTATGAGCCTGCTTCTTCCTCTCCCACTCCCCCTGCTTGTGTTCCCTCTCTCGCTGGCTGTCTCTGTCTCTGTCAAATAAATAATCTTTAAAAAAAAAAAAAAGAGAGACCGTTGTCGCCACTTGACTGCGAAACTAAGTCACCTGCCCAAGTTCACGAAGCCAAGCCGGGCAAGTCACCGCCTCCCACAGCAGGGCTCTCCCTGAGGCGGCTCCCTCCCTTCCCTGTCCTCCACATCACAGCACCACCTGGTTCCTCTTGCCCCTCCTCCCCGACTGCCCTCCCAGTGTGGCCCCCGTGGACCCCGGTGGGAGGAACCCGGTCACGTTCCTTGCACTAGGATCCTGTCAGACACTTGGGTCCAGCCGGCCAAATGCACACTGTACTGTCTTTAGAAGCACATTTCATGGCTCGGAGGTGCCCACAGGAGACCTAGGACTATGTTCCGTGTGCCTGCCAAGAAGACCCACCATGGAATTTCTGCCCTGTTGTCCTTCCCAAACCACACAAAAAACCGCTCCAAGGGGCAGGGCCCAAGCCCCTCACGTTCAAGGCCAGCTTCCTACAAGTGGGACAGATGGGCCCATTGGAAGGGCCGGGCTCTGAACCTAGAACACAGTAGCTGGGAGCTGAGCCAGGACCCAGACCCTTCCTCCCCTGGAAACCAGAGAGGAGAAGGGAGGACAAGGCCACATAGTCTCAAGGGCCAGGGTGGGGGGCCCAGCTCTCCTGAGTCCCCGGACAGGCCCTCTCCTCCACCCCACATTGAGGGAAAGACGGGCTCTCTTTCTCTTCCTTCTAGTCTTCAAAACTTCCCTCAGCAAACAGAACCCCCTGCCTCTATGGATTGAGTCCCTTTTCCGTGCAAAGCTGCGTGTGGAGTGCTGTTGGGAGTTCAGGGGTGCCTCACATTTGGGGAACAAACGCTTCCATCAGTCTGACCTTCCCCTGCCCACTGGTACTCACGCAGGGGGCAGCACAGACATGCAATGTTGTTTTTCAGAGGAGGGGGTAGGGCTCCCCCACCTCCCATAGCTGGGCAGGGGCCCCAGAGCTGGAACTTGAAGCCACGTGACTTAGACCCTACGTCCCCTCAGGGTTCTTTCCGCTGCACCCAGCTGCCTAGAAAGGTTCTGCAGTCAAGACTTCCCCTCCCAGGAAGAGGCAGAGTGGAAGAAGAGAAAGGGCGAAGGACAGGGGCTCTAGAGCCAGTGGCCTGGTGGGGGGGGGGGCAGTCACTGCCAGCAATCGGTTACCTGGGGCAATTCACTTCATGTCTCAAAGTCTCAGGCTCCTTGTCTGTAAAATGGGGATAATCAGGTTATCCTGTGGTTTTTAGCATGGCGCCTAGCACACAAAGTGCTCAGTGTATTAGTAATTATCAGCAAGCTGCAGGAGGGAGGGAAAGCATGCAGGGTAGCAGTCAGGGGAGCTCCCTAGAGGAGGCAGGTTGGATGGATGGGGAGGAACCAGACCGAGAGGGGGCGAGCAGGGGATGGTTACACATGGCGGTTGTAGAGAAAGGCACCAGCCTGGCAGTCCCACAATCTGAGCTCTTGCCCCAGCCAGCCCACCAAGCTGCTGCGTATTCTTGGGCAAGCAGCCCCTCACATAAAGCGGGGTCAAGGCCATGATCACTCTGCCTGATCCTCTGCCTGCCTTAACTCACTTCCTCAGCAAAGTCTCGGGTGTTGGACTCAGCCGGGCGATTCAGGCAAAAGGGGAGGCTGGCCAGGAAGGGCTGGGCAAACCTGGCGGGGGGGTTCCTGATGGACAGGGAGAGGACAGGTGAAGGGAAACAAGTTTGCTAGAGTTAAACGCTGCCATCCCAGTGCAGAGAGCTTCATCAGAGTTCAGACCTTTAAAATGTTCATGGTGGCTTTGTTCCGGTGGAGGGGTGGCCAGTGTTGTTTTTGGGGTTTGGATTTTTTGGGGGGTTTTTGCTTATCTCCATATGCTGCCATTTTGACAATGATTAACCATATACTGCTGTAGAGTAAAAAATAATAATATGAAGTCTTCAAAGTTACAAAATTAATGAAAGTACTGGTTTGATTCTTACTCCAGGGCACAAAAATTGCACGTGAGCAGCCTCACTGCGACCTGGTGAGCTCTTTCCTGGGCCTGTGCAAATGTCACCTCCTCAGGGAGGCCCTCTGTGATGACCTGGGGAGCTGAGAGCCCACAGAGAAAGGAGAGAGGAGGCCATGCTGCCAGCAGCTGCAGTATGGCCTGCGGGCCCCCTGACACAGTAGGGAGATCGGCCAGTGAGCTCGAAAGGCAGGGGCAGCTCTGCTCCTGCTCGGGCTCCAGACTCCTCCGAAGGCAGCCCCATCTCCGCCCCACTCCCGTTCCCAGACTTTCCTGTCCTCAGTGATAGTAAGTAGCATTACCTGTGTTTGCCGTGCTCCCAGCGACACGCAGGAGCCAGCTGGCTTAACCCTCACGATCCCTGCCAGCTGTGCAGGCCCCCTTAAAGGTTGCAGGGCCGCAGGCCCACCCACCCGACATCTAAATATTGAAAAGTTAGAAGTCAAATCAACGATCAGTTAAGTGTCCCATCCTCTTGCCTTGACACAGTAGCAAAGGTACCTTCAGAATCCCTGGGGAGGACAAGGTCACACTTAGATTTCTTGATACCTCAGAGTCCCTCCCTGGAACTGGCGGCCCCCACCCCAGCCTTCCCCCTTCTCTTCTACCCCCAGCTCCATACCGCCTCCAAACCTGGCGCCCCGAGAGCACCGTCCAGCCTAGGGGTGCGTCAGGAGGGCGCACCCTGGAGAGGGCGCAAGGCCATCTGGGAGGGAGCTCCAGTCCCCAGGGCTAGAGTGTAGTCGGGAGGAAAGGGGAGTTTAGGTTCTGTGTGGACACGTCCTTTTGGGCCTTCAGGCCACTCACTCCAGGAGAGGGACTTGTCCAGAAGAAGGGCCAGATCTACGGCACTCCTGGAGGTGGCTTCAACCATTACCCTCAGAAGGGGAAATCAAGGCTCAGAGAGTCTAAGTTGGTTGTCCAAGGCCTCGCAGCCGGGAAAGAATGGGTCACATTTGATCTCGGAGCTGGCCCCCTCAGAGCCCGAGCTGCCCTGCCTGGGAGGGGATGACAGGTGTCTGCCACTGGGACGGGGCGACAACCTGGGCAGAGCGGGGCTAGGTCCCCAGTCTACAGAAAAAGCAGAGAATTGTCAAGTGTCAAGACTGGGGTCAAGGAGCTCCTGCCAGGCTCCTGGAGACATAAGACCAGAAAAAAATAACTCCAATGCCAGACAGAGGAAGCTAAGAGCTGTGGTCAGCAAAGGGATCCGGGAAGTGGCCCTGAAGAGGTTGCATTTTGGGGCCTGGATGGGAGCAAGGTTTTGCAGGAGGAAGAGCGGGGAGAAGCCTCAGGCAGAACTTACATGGAACAAACAAAGGCTGAGGAGAAGTAGGGCACTCCCAGGGAACAGCCCGGCGTCTTCAGGGGGCCAGTGGCCAGAGCCCGGGCTGTGAGCCGAGGCGCAGAGGAAGCCAGGGCTGAGACAAGAGCCTGGGGAGGCGTGGGGGGCTGGCCACAGGGAGCCGACGTCCTGCGGCAGGCTGTGCCAGGCTGGGGAGGGTACGAGCCAGGGAGGGACCTCGTGGGAGTATTTGGGAACAGCTGCAGGACGATGATGCCACCCAGCGACACGCCATAGAGGCCAGGAGTGCCTTCCCTGCTTGAGAAGGTCCTGGCTGGGCCTGCCCTGAGAGAGGCTCTGGGCTGGGAGTTGCCGAGTCCTCTCCGGGAACATATTCCTGTCTTCTCTACCAGAATGGGATGCCCCCAGCCCCAGATCACCGGGAGCTCCCTAAAAAGGGGGGCCCCATGCGCCGAACTTCCCTGTCCTCAGCACCTAGCTCTGTCTGTCCTCACTCTTGTCCACCCACCCAACATTGACTGAGCTCCTGGCAGGGGAGGCCTGCTGGGAAACCAGGGTCAAGGTCTTGACAGGAGGAAAAGAGGCCTGAGCCCCAGAGCATGGGGAGTAGGCCCAGACTAGGGAGATATTGGGGAGGCAGGAGTCCTAGGACTTGGTGACTGGCTGTCTTCAGAGAGCAAGGGGCCAGCAGTACACCCAGATTTTAGCCTGAGTCCAGGTAGACGGTATACCCCCCAACCGCACAAGAGCTGGGGCAGGTTGGGGGAGAGGTGGTGAGTCAAGTATGGGAGCCCCTGCGGTGTTGGGGGCCCAGCCCTAGCCCTCCCCTCTGTCCTGACTCTATCCCCCCACCTCCTACTTCCAGACCCCATTGATCTGTCTAAACTATCCCTTTGAAGGCCCCTCCTTGTTCTCTCCTTTCTTTCCCCTCCCAGCTCAGCTCCTCACCCCCAGAGACAAGGGTTTGGCCCAGCCAGGCTGGCCAGGCAGGCCACAGTCTGGTCTCTCTGCGCAAGAAGCCAGGGGGCAGCCAGGGGAGGCAAGATGTACTCTGTCTGGGGACCAAACCCAGTGGGGGTTGACAGGCCTTGTGTGACAAAGGCAGTGGTTGGGAATAATACCCCTATTACCTCCAGCTGGGGCCCCTGGGATAGACAGAAGAGAGGTAAACATAGGAAGAACTCCCCACCCCTTTATCCCTGGGCACAACAGACACCTGGCCTATCCTCATGCCTACCCTGAAAGCAGGGCCAAAATGTCGACCCATTGCTGAGATGAGAACACTGAGGCCTAGAGAGGCCAGATGATGCTTTTCTGATATCAGTGTCCCCACCTGTCAATGAGGAGCTGCTGAGGAGCTCCTGGAAGAAAGTGGGAAGGTGTCTCAGAGACAGCTCTGCTGCTGCCCTGCCTGGGGCCCAGAACAACCTCCGCCCGGCTGGGGCTCGGTGCCTGCCTCCCCAGAGGCTGTAAGTGCTGAATGAGGGTGAGTATGCTACAAAGTACAGCCTGCACCCAGCACCCAACGGGCCTGTTCCCAGAGAGGGGGAACTTATTATTCACACGCTGAAGAGGAGCCTGATTATTTTACAAGGAGAATACATTTTGGGATCACTTGTGTAATTTTAAAGTAACATCCCAAATTCATTCTGTAAACCCCCAGCGAATCTGTAGCAGACCAACTCCCAGGCTCGGGGCCCAGCTCTACACACTCACCAGACACCCCTACCCCAGGCTGACCCCTGGGAAAACACCCCCGCTGGTTCCCCACCCTGGGCCAGTGCTGTCCCTGGCAAAAGGCTGGGGGCCACTTTCCCAGCAGCAAGCCCCGCTCAGCTGGGTGGGACACCGTGGCGACAGCTGATAAGCCGGTCTGTTTAGTTCTGTCTGCAGAGGTCCTGGGGGGAGGCCCAGGCGGCAGACAGTGTGGCTGTGGCCTCTTCCCCTTCCTGGGCCAGGCTGGTCCCCCAAGGCTGGGAAGGCCTTTGCTAGGGGGTCTTGCAGCCACTGCCTCCAGGCCCCCGGCTGGAAGGAGCCGGACATAGATGAACACAGGCATGCATGGTTGTTGGTTTAGATGATTTTATCTTTTGGTGTAAGCATAACATTTTCTAAAGCTCCATCGGGTTTCTATCCCTAGGTACAGCACTCCCTCCTCCAGGACTCTCCCCCCAAGGCAGCTACGATTGGAAGATGTGTGGGTATACAAGCGAGTCGGCCTGCCGCACTGTCCTGTGCCCCATTCCTACCAGCCCCCAGCTCTGCCCACATGCCATTCCCCTGCCCAGCACACTGTCCTCCCCTCTCCCATCCCCCGACACCCTTCTTTCCTTGTTCGCTCATTCTTCTTCATTCTCCAGGTCTCCATGTAAACGCTCTCCTTCTGGAAACTCTCCCTGCTCCCCAGGCTTCAGTCCTTCCCCCATTCGGTGCTTCCAGGACACCCCAGACTTCTTTACCATAAATATCTGGGATGGCCTGTTTAATGATCTGTGTCCCCACTGGACAGTCAGGTGACCAAGTTGTCCCAGATTGCCACCAAGGTTCCCAGTTTGGGCGCTGATAAGCACACATCCCAGGAAAGGCCTCAGGCCCAGGCAAACCAGAACAGATGGTCCCCCTAGCAGACACTGAGCCCCATGAGGACCCAGAGGGTTCTGCCCCATCCATCCCAGTCTCCCAGCACCTAGCCTGGTGCCTGGCACTCAGCGGCTCCCTAAGTACTTGCTGCATCGTGAAAATAAAAGCACCACTCCTACAGCAATCGCTCTGGGCCAGGCAGTATTCAGAGCCTCCGCAGACAGAAACTCATCTAATCTTCACAACAACCCAGCGAAGCAAATGAAAGCTCCAAGGTCACACAGTAAGGGGGGGGCAGGATTCAAGGATCTTTACCCAGGACACTGTGGGTGCACCACTGCTCCTGGGTCTCCCGGGTGACCTGCATGGGCTCCTGCAGAGGGAAATCTGGGCAGGAAGAAATCCCCGGGCTCCCACAGCCCTACAGTGGGCAAGACTACCAAGGACACGGGGCTGGCAGGGGCCTGAGGAGAGACTGGCTTTAGCTCCATGCTGCCAGAGTTGGGGTCCCTCCTGGGAACAGGGCCCCTCATGCCCCAGAGCTTTGCTGCAAAGTTGAGAATTCTCTCTACTGTGGGCAGAGGGGGCGGGCTTGGAAAGGAGAGAATGTGGGGGGAGATAATCACTGTCCCATTTTACAGGGGCGTTTACAGAGGAGGAATGACTGGGCTTCTGTAGGCCTAAGAGCTCTGGGTAGCGATCTGTTCAACAGAGGAGGCCCCCACACCCACCCTTTGCTTTAAAAGTAAAAAAACAGGGGCGCCTGGGTGGCACAGCGGTTAAGCGTCTGCCTTCGGCTCAGGGCGTGATCCCGGCGTTGTGGGATCGAGCCCCACATCAGGCTCCTCTGCTATGAGCCTGCTTCTTCCTTTCCCACTCCCCCTGCTTGTGTTCCCTCTCTCGCTGGCTGTCTCTATCTCTGTCAAATAAATATAAATAAATAAAATCTTTAAAAAAAAAAAAAAAAAAAAGAAAAAAAACAAAGTCTTTCCTAAACACACAGCCTCCCTTCACCATGCAGTCCCGGCACCTCAGCCCTGGCTCAGCCCCTCCTCACGCTGGCCGTCCGTGTGTCCTGAGCCTCTCCGAGCCTCTTTCCTCTCGTGTCAGTGAGAGTCATCAAAGTGCCTACCTCACAGGATTGTTTGGGGGGTCCTGAATTAGTAGACGTAAAGCTCCTAGAATAGTCTGCAAGCAGGGCAATCGCCTAGGTAAGTGTCAGCTGATGTTCTCTCACATTAATCGTCATCCCATCCAACTAGAACGCCCTTCCCCACCACATGGTCAAATCCGACGCTGCTCGAGGCTTTCTTGCCCGCATGGCTCACACGTGCCCCTGTGTGTCTGAGATCAGGGGACACCCTGCGCCTTGGAAGCCACAGCCTCCATCCATCGTTTGTAAACGGATGACAAGTGACACCATCAAAACTTGACCTAATCAGTCTCAATAAAACGGCCATTGGGACACCTGCCTGAATGGCTTCTGCCCGGAGGTTTGGCGGGGAGGGGGCTGACCAGGGCCTGGGGCCACGTGGGCTGTGACTAGCGGCAGCAGCTGGACAGCCCGATGGTCTGTGTGTGGACCCCAGCTCCTTTATGAGCCAACTGTGTGACCTGGGGCTCGGAGCCAGCTGTTCCTCATCCGGAAAATGGGGGCATAATCACTGTCGTCATAGTGCCGTTGGAGAAGACGTGTAAACGATCCACGGGAGGCACTTTGCGAGGACTGCAGCCGGCGGAACCCCAGCCCGCGTACTGGCCGCTAAGCCGCAGTGTCCTCCTCCGTAGACCGACAGGTAAGCAAGTGGAGGCAAACCCCACAAAAACCCAGCTTTAGAGTGAAGTACTTAGCCTAGGGCCTGGACAATGGTACTCGCCTACTTCCTTCCTCTCTTCCCTGAGGAGAGAGACAGAGGTCAGGAGGATCCAGAGGACTGGGCTTTGCTTCACTCCTAGGTTACTCTAGGCAAGTCACCCAGTTCAGCAGGGCTAGAAGGGCGGAAGGGAAGAGAAGAGGAAGGAGAGAAGGAAATGGGAAGAGGGATGGGAGGAGGGATAGGAGGAGGGTGGGAGAAGGAAAGAAGGGTATGAAAGAAGAAAAAGAGAAAGTAACATAACCCCCACCAGCCAGCCAACGTGGGACTGTTGCAGGCTGAGCAGACTGAGAGAGACAATGGTGGACAGCTGGGTGGGCCCCAATGTCAGGGGCTAACAGCCAGCACCAGTGGGCGCTTCCCCAGGTGGGAATCCATTCCAAGGCCTTCCACTGGACCTTCTTAGCCTTCTCAGGGCTAAGAGTTCAAAATGTACTTGCTGGAGATCTGCCACATTAAAATATGAGGGAGAAAGAAGAACAAAATTGGAAGCCTCACACTTCTTGATCTTAAAACGTATTACAAAGCTATGATACACACAACAGTATGGTACTGGAGCAGAAACAGACGTCTAGACCCACGGAACCAGAGAGCCCAGAAACAAACCCTCCTGTGTCTGGTCAAGTGATCTTCCACATGGATGCCAGGGCTACGTGATGGGGAAAGGAGAGTCTCTTCAACAAATGGTGCTGGGAAAACTGCATATCCACATGCAAAGAAATGAAGTCTGATCCTTATCGTACACTCTACACAAAAATCAACTCAAAGTGGATTAAAGACCTAAGTATGAGACCTGACACTACAGAGCTACTAGTAGAAAACATAGGGGAGAAACTTTACAACATCGGATTTGCCAACAAAAAAAGCACAGGCAAAAAAAGCAAAGATAGACACGTGGGACTCCATAAAACCAAAAAACTTCCACGCAGCACAGAAAACAAAGTGGAAACAACCAACAGAGCGAAAAGGCAGCCTATAGAATGGGAGAAAATATTTGCAAATCATATGTGTGGTAAGGGGTTCATATCCAGAATATATAAATATCTCCTGTAACTCAACAGCAAAACTACCCCCAAAAAACCCTATGTAAAAATGTGCAAAGGACTTGAATAGACATTTCTAAAAAAAAAGACATACAAACGGCCAGCAAGCACATGAGAAGATGCTCGACATCACTAATCATCAGAGAAATGCAAATGAAAATACAATGAAAAATTGCCTCCCACTTGTTAGGATGGTCACTACCCCCCACCCCAAAAAAACAACAACAAAGAAAAAACACAAACTAGAAAATAACAAGTGTTGGCGAGGATGTGGAGAAATTGGAACTTTTGTGCACTCTTGGTGGAAATGTAAAATGGCGCAGCCACTGTGGAAAACAGTATGGCAATTCCTCAAAAATGTAAAAATAGAATTACCAGAAGATCTGGCAACTTGACTACGTGGCATGTGGCATATGTCTTAGTCCGTTCGGGCTGCTATAACACAGTACCACAGATTGTGTGGCTTATAGACAACAGAAAGTTATTTCTATCGGTCCTGGAGCCTGGCGGTTCAAGAGCAGGGTGCCAGCACGGTCAAGTTCTGTCCAGGGCCCTCTTCCGGGCTGCAGACTGCTGATGTCTTGGGTCCTCGCATGGGAAGAGTAGAGAGCTAATTCTACCAATGCATTAATTCCGCTAATTCATGAGGGCTCCACTAGCATGGCCTAATCACCACCCAAAGGCCCCGTCTCCAAATACCATCCCAGTAGGATTAGGGTTTCAACATATGAATTTGGGAGGACACAAACATTCAGTATATATCCAAAAGAATTGAAAAGAGTATCTCAAAGAGACATTTGCATATTCCTGTTTATTGCTGCATTATTTACAACAGCCAAGAGGTAGAAACAACCTACTTGTCCATAGAAGGACAAAACAAAACGTACTATATACATACAACGGAATGTTTTTCAGCCTTAAGAAAAGAAGGAAATCTTGTCAGACATTACAACCTGGATAAATCCTGAGGGCATTATGCTAAGTGAAATCAGTCAAAAAAAGATAAATTCTAGGGGCGCCTGGGTGGCACAGCGGTTAAGCATCTGCCTTGGGCTCAGGGCGTGATCCCGGTGTTATGGGATGAGCCCCACATCAGGCTCCTTCCCCTGGGAGCCTGCTTCTTCCTCTCCCACTCCCCCTGCTTGTGTTCCCTCTCTCGCTGGCTGTCTATCTCTGTCGAATAAATAAATAAAATCTTTAAAAAAAAAAAAAAGATAAATTCTAGGGGTGCCTGGGTGGCTCAGTTAGTTAAGAGTCTGCCTTCCACTCAGGTCATGATCCCAGGGTCCTGGGATCCAGCCCTGCATGGCTCAGGGCTCCCTGATCAGCCGGGCAGGGGGGGGGGGTCTGCTTCTCCCTCTTCCTCTGCCCCTCCCCCCTTTTGTGCTTTCTCTCTCTCGCTCTCAAATAAAGTCTTAAAAAAAAAAAAGGCAATCCCTGCATGATTCTACTTTTGTATGAAGTATCTAAAGTCATCAAATCATAGAAACAGAACATAGAATGTGGTTTCCAGGGGCTTGAGGGGAGGGGGACATTCAGAATTGTTCAACGGGTATGGAGTTTCAGTTATGCAAAATGAAAAAATTCTAGAGATCTGTTGCACAACAAAATATATATAGTTAACACTATTGTACTAGACACTTAAAAATTAACTGAACTTGTGGTGATCATATATATATATACATATATGAGATACATAAAACATATCTCATCTCACCATGTTGTACACCTGAAACATACACAATATGTCAACTATAGCTCAATAAAACTGGGGGGAAAAAAAGAATAATGGGCAAAACCACTTACTACTTTCTTTCATACATGCACCCACTTTTCCTTAGGCTCAAACATAACCAAATATTTACCCTGGTTGGAGGCTTGGAAGCTTGCTCTTGTCTCACACACACACACACACACACACACACACACACACACACACACACACACAGAGGCTTTTTAAAACACAAAATGGGATCATACTTCTTCTTGCCTTGGTTTGCCTATCAATATCACAGACAACCCCACAAGTCACTGCATATGGGATTGAGCAAACACATTCCTTTATTTATTTATTTATTTATTTTTATTCTGGCATAGTTCACAGTGTTATGTTAGTTTCAGGTACAATATAGTGATTCACCAATTCTACGCGTTACTCAGTGCTTGTCATGGAAGTGTCCACTGAATCCCCTTCACCTATTTCACCCCTCCCCCCACCCACCTCCCCTCTGGTCACCATCCGTTTGTTCTCTAGAGTTAAAGTCTGTGTTTGTCTCTTTTCTTCTTTGTTCATTTGTTTTTTGCTTAGATTCCGTATGTGACTGAAATTATATGGTATTTGTCTTTCACTGACTGACTTATTTCACTTGGCATTATATTCTCTAGATCTATCCATGTTGCTGCAAATGGCAAGGTTTCATTCTTTTTTATGGCTGAGTAATATTCCATTGTATCTACACACCACCTCTTCTTTATCCACTCCTCAGCCCATGGACACTTGGGCTGCTTGCACATTTTGGCTCTTGTAAATAATGCTGCAATAAACATAGGGGTGCATGTATCTTTTTGAATTACTGTTTTTCTATTTTTTGGGTGAATACCCAGTAGTGGGATTCCTGGATCATATGGTAATTCCATTTTTAATTATTTGAAGAACCCCCATACTGTTTTCCACAGTGGTTACACCAGTTTGCATTCCCACCAGCAGTGCACGAGGGTTCCTTTTTCTCCATATCTCTGCCAACACTTGTTTCTTCAACGAGCTCATTCTTAACGGTCCACAGAATTCTCCAGTTCGTATGTAACCAAATTTATCTACCTATGCCCTAGAGGCAGACACTGAGACTGTCACTATAAACACTATAGTAAAAAATATTTTTTTTTATGGATAGATTTTATGGATAAAGTTCTGAAAGTGGGACTGGTGGGGCAAAGGCCATGCCCATTTCTACTTTAACAGTGCTTGGTGAAAAATGGTATTTAGTTTATATTTTTATTTGCATTTCTCAGAAACTGGGAAAGTTGTGTGCCTTTCTCATGTTTGCATTTCCTCATCTGTGAAGTGATGTTGTACATTTTTCAATTGTTTGACTTTTTCCAATTAATTTATAGACATTTCACATGATGGATCAAATGGGATATGAAAGATGTGAACCCTTTATCTATTTTATTTTTTTAAAGATTTTATTTATTTATTTGAGATGGAGCAAGAGCGAGAATGAGAGAGAAAGAGAGAGAGAACAAGCAGTGGGAGAGGGAGAAGCAACTCTCCACTGAGCAGGGAGCCCAACACAGAGCTTGATCCCAAGACCCTGGGATCACGACCTGAGCCAAAAGCAGACACTTAACTGACTGAGCCACCCAGGGGCCCCCCTTTATCTATTTTATACATACCAAATATTTCTTGCCATCTACTACTGTCTCTAGACTAGCTTGTGGAGTCTCTTACCGTGTAGACCTCTAAACATCTTATTCGATCTAATCTGTCTTTTCCTTCATGCTCATGGGTCCCTGGCTTCTTGAGAAGCCCTACCCCCTGATATTACACAAGACCTTTCCTAAAGCATTCACCTTATATTTTTACTTGTGGTTTTTCATATTTAGACCACTTATCCAGATGGATGCAATGTTCTTTTTGCACTTACCCTATACATCCTTCCTCATCAGTTTATATTAATTTTCTTACTCTTTTGAAATACTGCATCAGATTCCACTCAAAGAGTCACTGGCTTATTTAGCTTGTATTTTCGGGTACTGAAGTGATTTCCAGTTTTGTTTTTTTTTAAAGATTTTATTTATTTATTTATTTGACAGAGAGAGAGCGTGCACAAGCAGAGGGATCAGCAGAGGGAGAGGGAGAAGCAGACTCCCGTTGAGCAGAGAGCCCCACATGGGGCTCCATCCCAGCACCCTGAGATCATGGCCTGAGCCAAAGGCAGACACTTAACCAACCAGGCCATCCAGGCGTCCCTATTTCCAGTTTCGAATACTATTTAATAATAATAGCTACCAAATATTGAGTCCTTTTCACGTGCCAGGCACGGTGCACACATGTTGTGTAACTCTCACGACAGTTCGGGGGTACGTTCTATTCTGTCTTTGATTCTCTTGTCACGATCACCCAGCTAGGAAGTAAGTGGTGCAGCTAGGATTCTGACCTAATCCAATCCTGAAGGACTCCAAAATCCCCAGCTCTGCACCACCAGATGCATGTTCTTTAATATTCACACATGCAGCTTAAAATATCCCCAACTTTCATGTCTGTAAGGACGGAGAAAGGAAAAATAAACATTTTTTATTTTCTTCCTCTACCCAAACCCTGTACTAGACGTGTCACAGGTTGTCTCCTGGAATTCTTACAAAAGTCCTCTGAGGGGTGGGATTCTCCACTTTCCAGACACAAAAAGGGAAATTCAGTGAGGAGAAGACAATCACTCAAGGTTTGCGGGTGACCATGGGGGGGTTCAAACCCAGTTCCAAGCGACTTGTATATTCCTATTTTGCACTTAGAAAGATACACGTCCTAGCTTTACAAAAAACACATTGAGGCGCCCGTAGCTTTTTGTTTTGTTTTGTTTTTTCTTTTGCTGACGCTGAACTGTTTCCTTGGGATACATTCCCAGAAAGAGATTACTGAGTCAAAGGGTATGAATACTTTTATGGCTTTCCATCTATACTGCCAAATTGTTATTACGGAGGTCTGTACCCACATTCTCTGCACCATGCGGGGGAGCTTCACGTTCAAATATTCAGGTGGGGAAACTGAGCTGCCAAGGGGTGCTGCACTTAACACATTGAGCCCTGAGTCCAAGCATTTTAGAAAGATCTGGTAGGTACGCACTCTGGTTTCTCAAGACAGCCCTCAAGTCTAAGCGGGTTTAGAAGTTGGGCGCTCTTGTTTTTTTGTTTTGTTTTGCATCACTTTGTCTTTTTTGTGAAATCCTTCAAAACGTGACTGAAATGGGATTAAGCACAGTTAGGCTTATCTTTTCAGGAAAGGACAAATCTGACAAAACCCCGATTCTGATGCAGTGCCCCTTGGGGAAAGGACTCCCAGCAGCTCAGCCCAGAGGCGGCAGCTTTGGGAGGGCGGCTGGAGGAAGGGGCATCTTGGGGAGGGAGGTTTGGTGGGGAGGGGGCTGATGGGGAGGGGA
>NC_048222.1:41154795-41237248 GCF_002007445.2 Ailuropoda melanoleuca
CGGGCAGGCCCGGGGGCGGGGGCGGGGCGGCCCCGAGGGTCCGGGGCGGCGCAGGGTCCCGGGCCGCCCGGCGACCTCAGCCGGTTCCCCCCCACCCGCCCTGCGGCGCTGGGATCCTGGCCCCGGCCCAGGTCTGCCCCAGGGGCCCCAGACAGAAGTCTTCCCCGGGACTCGCTCCCTCCTCGGTAAAACCAGGGCGCCGAGGAGTCGTGAGTAACCTGCCCACACGCGGCAGGGGACGCGCGCTGAGGGCGCAAGGCCGGCTCTCGGTGCGGTAGCCTGGCGCCCCCACAGCTCCACGGTGGTGACATCGCCCCCTTTTCAGGGATGGGGCTTAAGGAACTTGCCCTGGCTGCCGAGCGCGCCACGGGCAGGGGTCCGGACCCAGAGCTCCACACTTGTCTTCCCTGCCCCACAAACAGGGGGCTTTTCCCCCTTGGAGGCTGACAAGGAAATCTCCACCAGCGGCATTTGCATTCTGCCTTTTCAAATTCCTCAAATTCCCCACAGAAAATTCAGTTGGCTGCCAGACAGCCAGGGAGGAGGAGGGCTGGGAGAGGCCGCACTGGGGCAGCCAGGAGCCATAAACGGGTGGCTCTCCGACAGAGAAACAACTTTGGGAGTGGATGGAAATTCACACACACGGAACCTCCCTGAAACAGCCCATTGCCAAAATCAGACATCTCCAGACAACGGCGGGCTGGTCCTGACATCACCTGGCGTTCAAGGGCCTGCCCATCCTGGCACCCACCCTCCTATACTGGCCAGGCCTCCATAGTACCCCTTCCTCCGTAAACAGTCTGCCTGCCACAGTGCCTCACTCACCGTCTTGGCTCCTGGGCTGCCCTAAAGCCTTCCTCTTTCTCCCCCACTGAACCCCCAATAAGGATTTAACTCTTCATGGTAACTTCGGAAAAGATTTTCAAGGGGATTTTTTTTCTTTGTGCATTGAGCTGCCTTAAGAACTGTACCCCAAGTAAAATTCAACTCCTCTGTAATATCGCTACCATTACTTGCAGGCCTACTGTGTGCCAGACTCTTTCATACAGTGCCACATCCTGTCAGCAACCCCAGGAGTTAGGAGATATCACTCCCCTTTTACAGATGAGGGAAACTGAGCTTGAGAGGTTCATTCACTTGTCCAGGGGCACAGAGGCAGAAATTGGTTTGGCCTAACTGCAGATTCAGGCAGAATGTGAGTAACAAACAATGGAGTAGGACACCTTGGTTGTCTTCTAGGCATTCTGGCACTCAGTTGACCACTATTGGGCAAGCCCCTCTCTTCCTCTGGGCCTTAGCCTACTGGGAGGGAACCAGAGATGACTTCCCAGTTCCGGCTTCCCAGGCCAGTTGGGAGGCTCTGCAGAGAGATGGATAAGGCTGGGCCTATTGGCTAACCCCTCCTGCTGGGGAAATTCTAGGTCACAGGTATGCTTCTTTCTCCACCCCTGCTCCCACCCCGTTACAAACTCTGACTCATGGAAAGTGAGTTATCTGTGCCCTCTGCAACCCAGGTGGGCCTCTCCTGAAAACAAATCTCCCATTTCCTTCTGGCAGGTGGGTAATATGGGCAATTTCTGGGGCCCTCTACTTCCATTCTCTGTGCACACCCCCAACCCTCTGCCGTTTCTTCCTATCCCAACTCCCAGGCTCTCAGCGCCCTGCTCTCTCTCTTCTTCCCCATCCAAATTTGCTCAAGGAAAAGCCACTCCGTCAGCCAGTTACAGTGAAGTATGAATGAGTTCGAGTTTCTAGCATGTGCTTCCCCTAATATGTACAGTGTCAGCCTGGGATTCTGGACAGTTACTAATATGGGATAATGTGCACCCCACCCCCACCCCCAGGCAGGAAGCCTGGTCCAGCCCAGTGCATCTGGAATTCCATATTTTTATATTTTTATTGGTTTTTCCCCTGTGCCCCACATCCTGAGCTAGGGGAGAGGGTTTTTACATGAGCACACTAATTAACAGAGAACAGAAGCCTTATTTCATAAATAAAATCATAGATACACTGTATGAATAGAAATGTAGCATGTTCCTGGAGAGGGTTTAAACTTTTAAAATGTTCCCCCCAGGGTCTGGGCAGGTGAGCCCCAAGGGGTTTTTCCATGGAAGACGTTGGGGTGAGGGAGGGCTGGTTGTCCCTCAGGAGAAGGGAGGTTCCACAGGAGAAGGGAGGTTCCGTGGGCTCTGAACTGAGCCCATTTGCATTCTGGCCTCCAGGGCCTGGTGGCCCCCTACGTGTCTGTTCCTCCTTCGGCTGTATCAGCACTTCCCCACATGGGCTTCTTTGCTGGGTCTCTGGGCAGAGAGAAGATTTCATGACAGACATCCCCAGGGTTAGGGGATGTGTGGTGTGGTGTGGTCAGGTGGGACCATGAGACCTTGGGCAAATCACTGGCCCTCTCTGGACTTTCCTCAATCTGAGGAATGAAAGGCACAGGTGAGATGAGTCCTGGGGTGTTCAGTACTGCAGTTGATAAATGAGGTCGCTCTGGGAGCTGAAGGCAGGCCCAGAGCTCACCTGTAGGTGGCCGGACTCTGGCGTGCAGGCTTAAAGCCTAAGAGCACTTCAGACGTGCACCACTGTTCATACCCGCGACGACATTACACCAGTCTCACAGAAGAGGCAACTGAGCCTGGGTGTTTGACCTGACACCCAGACCCCTTGAGGAGAGCCAGGCAGAAGTGACTCGTCCTTTTCTGCACACCTGGAAACGGAGGTCCAGAGAAATACAGCAACTGCCACACTTCTGTTGTTACTCAACCAAGGTAACGAGCCCTGGGAAGCACAAAGGATGAGCCAGGTGGCCACGGCGCGTCCGTGCCCCTCGTAGTCTGTTTCCCTGGCTGAAGCCAGAGGCTAACGGGATGGCAGAATGAACATATTCAGAGGAGAGCGGCCACCCTAAGACAGACACTGGACAGAGGCCAGGTCTCTTCCTTGAGAGCCCAGTGGCCTGTGTCGGGCCCTCTGGTGGCCAGGACTCATCACTGCAGGACGTCCGGAGACCCGGGAGGCTCAGGGTCTTTTGGTCAGATTGCCTGGAGTTTCCAGAGACAATCTGCAAGAGTTTTGATCCCAGATCATGAAAGGCCAGAAACTCAGAGAAGTCTGTTTGGCTGCTGGAACAGCTCCCACTCTGGCCCTGACACAGGAAGGGCTTCTTTCTACCTGGTCTCCAGGGATCCGGAGTGCTGGGTTGCTGCAGAAGCATCTCGAATCCTACCCCAGAGATCCCTGTGCCCACAGCACAACAGGGGGACTGAGGCCCTAGAAAGTCCTGCCTTTGATTACAATAAACAGCAAATATATATATATATATATATATAATATATATATATATATATATATATATATATATATATATATATATATATATATATATATATATATATATATATATATATATATATATATATATATATATATATATATATATATATATATATATATATATATATATATATATATATATATATATATATATATATATATATATATATATATATATATATATATATATATATATATATATATATATATATATATATATATATATATATATATATATANACAAATTATACGCCGTCTCTGAGGCCGTTTCTTCATTGGCAAAGGAGGGATGTGGTGCAGGCCGAATGACATCATGTGTGCAAGTTGCTTTGCACATGATAATGAGCTGTGCTTATAATTATTATTCCAACAGATGTTTCCAGTTACTTCTTGTCCTCTCCACAGTGAGGGGCCCTCACGGCACCACTTCACAGAGGGGGATGCGGGACTTGAACAGCTTGGCCTGGAATACACTTAGTCAGTGGTCAGTCAGGAATTCAAGCACTGGCTGTTTCAGGAAATGCACACTGAACGCATGGGGGCCAGAGAGGGGTGATGCTGAAAGCCTACTTTTAGATGATTCTGGGGGAAAAAAAAATACGAGAGAAAGAATGACGAAGGAAAATGGGAGAGAATGTAAACAATTGATGAATCTGATTACAGGTTATGCAGGGGCTCTCTGTTCTATTTTTTTGCAACTTTTCCATAAACTCAAAATTATATCCAAAATAGTCTTAAAGCCCAGCTGTTTCAAAATTCTACCTAGCCTCATCTACCACACTTTGGGGTGGGGGGCAGATGAAACCCCAGGCCTTGCAGAGTTCCTTGCTCCAGACCAGTGGCCTAATTCCCAAGTCCTCTGGTGGAAAACGTGACTGCTGGCAACAGCACGGCAAGCCTCTGCCCAGCCGGAGATGCCCCTGCCTGGCAGCCAGCAGCACCCAGGTGCCCCCAGGCCTTCTCATGGCCTCTCCTCAATCTCCCAGTTTCCCAAGCCCCCCAGGTCCCGGCCAGGCAGTGGTGCGAGGCCGAGGTGGGGTTTATTTTTAAGTTCCCGCTGATTATGAATCACTGGAGGAACTGCCCGCAGACTGGAGACAAAAGTCTGCGACCGCCTGGCCAGGAGGAAACACTCTTTACATTCGACTTTCCCCTTGGCACAGGCCTCCCACGCCTGGCCTGGCCAGGCTCTGCCAGCCTCTTCTGTTCTCAGAGGCAGAAGCGCATTTGCCGCCAAGTCCTGCCGGCCTGTCCGCCTTGCTGTGTAAACAGGACCCGGGGCTGGCGGCCCGGCCCCACACTGGAAATGAGCCTGCCTTCCGCAGCCTGGCCACTTCCTCCTGACATCTGGAGACTCCTCAGAGTTCAGAGGAGGGCTGGTGGCAGGAGTGGGGAGAAGCTGGGGTTTTGCCCTACTCTGGTCTTTATCGGTCTTGATGAAGAATCAGTGGACAAATGGAGGAGCAGAGGACTCTTAAGCAGCCGTCAGAGTCCTATAGAAAAGACCCACCCTGAGTCTGCTGCCTATTGCAGTTCATAGCTCACAGTCAGTCAACATATACTGAGCGCCTACTATGATGTACCGAGGGCTGTGCTAGGTGGCCGTGAGGCAGGAGGCCTGGAGAGATCTTATTCATATTATCATTAATTCTTTTCACTCAACTGAAAGCTTCTGAAGGGCAGAGCTAATGTCTGATCCATGATTCATCTGATCCTACAAAGAACCTAGCATGGTACCCGCACATAGCAAAAGCTCAAGAAGTTTCTGTTGCATTGGCCTAAATTAAACTAGAGTAGGGAAACCAGAAGGAGCCCAGAGTCCAGCCTACTCTCCTTTCAAGGCCTCTGCCTCCATCCTGCCTGAGTATTCTGTCTCCTGGGAGCTATGTTCCTCCTTGGAGCAACTGTTTCCCTGTAGGAAGACCTGAGCCAGGTTTTCTATCTGGGTAACTAATAATGCAGGTGATTCGATTTTGGGAGGTGCTAGAAACCCTCTCCCCAGCTTCACAGCAATGCATCTTGCCCGTTACCCTGAGATGTCGCCAACTTTGAGGCATTCCTCTGGGTTAACATTACCCCTCTGTAGTGACTCTGAATCTCCCCTCTGTGGGCAACACCTGTGGCCGTGTGAGAGTTCATCCAGGTGGCGGGCATTATTTTATACACGAGAAAACTGCGGGTCAGAGAAGTGGCAGACTTGATCAAGGCTGGTACAAGAGAGAGTCAGCTCTCTGCAGCCAGTGCCCCAAATTCTTCCCACAGAGTTGAACTGCCTCCCCTTCCTCTGATACCATCTCCAAGCAGGCAAGGGGGGAGCTGCGGCTCCTCAGAGGGAGGGGGAATGAAGTCAACTGGAAGAGCTTTGCTGTGCCAGCCGTTCCGGGCTATGCCCAATGCAATCTTCTCGTCACTCCATTTGTCGATATCCCCACTTAACAGATGGCAAACTGGAAGCTTTGAGGAGGCTGTGACGGCAGCCAGAAGCCTCCCCAGGTGCCCAGTGCTATCTAGACAGCCTGAGGTTGGTGCCGTTTCAGGGAGAAGGCAGCCTGTCAGCCCAAGTGAGGCTGTGGGAACTGCAGCCATGGGGTTTTAGGGTAGACATGGTGCAGGACTTTCTGTTTTATTCCAACCACTTCTATCGCCCCTGCTCGAAGCTTTTGTAAGAATGCCACACCGTTATAAAAAGCAAGGCCTTCTCCTTTTCTAAGAACCTGTCCCCCCCCTCCACTGCCTGGTTCTGGAAGCCTCCTGAGAGGAGTCAGAGACTTAAATCGCACACACTCATTCGCACAGGAGCCCTGGGTCAATCTGTCCAAGGGTCATTTTCCTCATCTGCTCATCTGCAGACGAGGGATACTATCAGCAATTCACAAAGCTGTCTTTGGGATGAGTTAAGACATGTGGTATCTTCACACAGCAAAGTGTGAACAAAGGTGGTCATTATGGTGGCTTGCACTGGTCTCATTAGTCCACATAGGATGGTCCTTCCTCACCGCCAACATCCCCCGGTACCCGAAGGAGGACAGGAAAGGTGTCCTGTTCTTCAGCTGTACCTTCCTCTCCTCTCCCTCCTCCCCACCTCGCCCTGCCCAGTATGCCTAGTAAAATGGTCTACACTCTATCAAATCTTGCCAATGACCTGGTTAGACCTGGAGGAAGAGAAACGGGCTCAGGCCTTGTCCAGGTCCCATGTGGCTGGAGAGTTCTGGGAGGTGAAACCCCCTGAGCAAAGCCCAAATTGCTCCAAGAAGGAACAGAGCTCCCAGGAGACAGAATGTCCAGGCAGGATGGAGACAGTCTCAGGTGAGCGACCTTGTTCCAGGTCACACCGTTCATGCGAGTCTGGGCCCAGGACTCAGTCCTGGGTCTTTCCGGACTGTGACGACCTCAGACATTGAACCAGCGTAACTGAGCCCCTAGCCTCAGTTTGAAACAACCTAGTGGCTTTGGGCAAATCGCTTAGCCTCTCTGAGGCTCGGATTTTTCTCATCTGTCAAATGGGGCTCACAGGGTCTCATTCATAGGATTGCTATGAAAGTCAAGCGGGTGTAAAATGGATTCCAGAATGCCTGCCTGCTGGCTGAGGCAAGAGGCTTCAACTATGTCTCTGTGAGGGCGGTGACACCCTATTGACTGTTGGGGGATACAGACCCCCCCCCCAGTGCAGCAACTTAGCATGAGTGGGGCCAAACCCATGTTGGTGGGCCATTCCCTATCCCGCCTCTCGGGGGCTTACCCACTCTAGGGACCCTACCTCATCAGTGATGACCTCACTGGCCCCACCAAAAGAGCGCACAAGGAGATCTGCACCAGCTCCAGGTGCAGGGGACTGTCTGGAAGAAAGTAGGCCCATTAGCCGCTGAGCTCCGAAGTTTCTCTTTGCGAGCTGGTGCCTGGCATGGGGCCCGCGCTAAGTGGGTGTTCAGTAAGCATTGTTGGGTGAATGGATGTTGTTTCAATGCCGAAAGGTCCACACTACCGCCCGTTTGCGGTCCCAGGGGACCATGGGACGGGCTATTTGGAATGGGGGGCTGTCCCCGAATGTCTGAGGGGTGAGGTCACTGGGCCCGTGTGCACTGCTTACAGGAAGCACGCTAGCTCAGGAACGCCTGATGCCAGCAGGCAGACATTTCCTGGCTGGCAGTGGTCCCCCACCTCCTCCTCTTCCTCCTCCCCTCGTGACCCCAGGCCTGCCCCCCCGCCCCCACAGCGGGCTTCTCTCCTCACATCAGGTCCCGCCCTGGGATTGGAATGCCTGCGGTCCCCCGGCATCCTCGCCTCCCTCCTCTACCTCCTAAGGACCCAGGACCACCTGGAGACAAAGCCACTCTCCCCTCCAAAGCCACCTCCTCCTCTACAGGTTTCTGGGACCCCGCTGGGAGGGGCTCCCCAACTTGACCCCTTCCACGTTAGTCTGATCCAACCTAAGCCTGGTTCTGGAGGAACCACTTCGACGGACCCTTGGGTCATTCCAGGAGAGGTACTCATGCTTCAGAAGCAAGGCACTTCTGGCAGCTCCCTCTGTGTGACCGACAGAGGGAGAAACTGAGGCACAGAGGGGTTAAAGCAGTTTCCCAGGACTGCATAGTAGTCTACACTGGAAACTCCTGCCCAGAGCTGGGACAGGCTCCTGCCTCTCCAATCCTGGGGCAAAACCCCGCTCTGGGCTACTTTCTCCTCCTCTGAGAAATGAGCAGGAAAGGCGAGACAAGCAGAAAGACAAGTCTTCTGCCCTTCCAGCCTTCCGACTGCAAAAGCGTCCTCCGTCTTCCATCCTGCACCTGCTCCCCTGAGCGCTGCCAGAGCCCCTCACGCGCCCCCTCCTGTGCTTTTCCTGCCTCAGTCGCGGAGACTTGGAGTTTAGCTCATGAGTGTTAATAAAGCCTCACTTGCATAAACCAGTACAGCTTTAAAAATCACTTTCACGCCCAATACTGTATTTTAAACTTTCCCTTTAACACCCCATTTGACAGATGAGGAAACTGAGGTCCAGAGGAACTGTCCCTATAGTCAGCCAGAGTCAGAGCTGGGACTTGAACCCATGTCTGTGCAGAAGTTATGTGTGGTTCATCCTCCCTGCTCCCATGGCAGGGGCGCAGGACCAGGCACAAATCAGATGCCCAGGAAACCTGTGCGGGCACGGGCTGGCCGGGGGTCTTCCGTAGATGAAGCACCTTCCAGAGAATGCACTGGACTTTCGGACTCACGGCAAATCAGGAGGTGCCTCTGCCTTCCCACGTACCTTGGTGACCCCCAGAGCTGGGGAGCAATTCTCCCAGTCTCCCCAACAAGAAAATGGGAATAACCACCATGCCCATGGCTTAGGGATGGTGTGAGGGGCTACCGATGCCAAGCCACCTCCCTCCACTGGCCCAAGGCAGCAGGGCCCTGCCAGGCTCTGGGGGTGAAGGGTAGGAGCTGGCCCCGAGCCACCGAGGCCCGGCTGGGAGCCCCACACCTCCATCTCCCAGCTTCAACACAACTCACATCAAAGCCGAGCCACTCACCCTGCCCGCCAACCCAAACCCGGCGGGGCCGGAGGGGCTGCAGCCAAGGAAAAGGTGGGGCAAAGATGTTTGCTCTCCAGCGCTCAGTGATTGTGTGTAATGACCGCGGTAGCCAGCAGAGTCAAAGGGGACTCTGTTCTCTGAAGCCAGGAATCCCCCCAGGGTACACAGAGCTGCTGGCTCTAGGCCTGGCCCTGGCCGCCACACTTCACACACGTGGCCCCATTTAATCCTTACGACAGCCCTGCCAACGTGGTCTGACTATCTGCATTGAACGGACAAGCAAACTGAGGTGCACGGAGATGAAATGAGCGCTAGTGGGGGCAAACCAGGTCTGTCTGACCTCAGTAAGCACGATGTGTGGCCCTAGCACCAAGATCTGGCCCTAACCTATTTTCATGGGAAGCTCCCACGGAGGGCTGGATTGGCTCAACGTGAGCACCTACTATGTGCCAGGTTAGCTGCTTTGCTTGAAGGTTATTTGACCCAAAACTGAGTAGCTTGGAGAAGGAGGCATCACTAGCTCCACTGTACAGATGAGAAGACTGAGGCTCACCCAAGATCCACTTTAAACATCCATGGGCCCAGGGAACTCCTTGGTAGCTGAGCTGGACCCCTTCACTCCCTTCCTCCTTCTGCGTTAGAAAGAGAGCAAAAGCATGCACCATCATCACGCTCTTGACTCCCAAATACTGCCCATCTGTGCACGGCCTGGACTGCATCAGGGTTCCCCAGCCTTTTTAGGGTCTCGGATAAGCTGTCCCTTTCTCCTTGGCAAGATCATAAGTATACGGCTTGATAAATGATCAGAAAGCAAATACAACGGTGTAACTTCTAAAGCCCTGCGTTTGGAGATAAGTGTGTTTACCCAAGCAGCCCAGCAGCACCGTGGGAGCCAGACTAGGGGATCGATCCATGACTGCATTTCTAAGGAGCTTCCCTGGGGTTGCTGCGAGTGTGGCCCGGACCTGCAGCCTCAGCCTCAGCCTTGCCTGGAGCTTGCTGGAAATGCCCAATCTCAGGCTCATGCCAGACACACGGAGCATCAGTCAGCTGGGAGCATTAGGAGCTATTGAGACACCACCTCCAGAGGCTCCCGTTTAATTGTCCTATATGGGGGGCCCGGCTGTTGGTATTCCTGACTCCTCCCCAGGTGCCTCTGAGGCGCGCTGAGTGTTGGGAAACTCAGCTGCAGAGTCATAGCAGAGCTGTAGGGGACCGGATCCTTCATCCTGTTCTACTGCCGCTTTTTTTTTTTTATGATTTTATTTAGGGACTCCTGGGTGGCTTAGTCGTTAAGCATCTGCCTTTGGCTCAGGTCATGATCCCAGGGTCCTGGGATTGAGCCCCACATCACGCTCCTGCTCAGTGGAGAGCCTGCTTCTCCCTCTCCCTCTGCTTGTGTTCCTTCCCTTGCTGTCTGTCAAATAAGTAAAATCTTTTTAAAAAATAAGATAAAGATTTTATTTATTTATATGAGAGACAGGGAGAGAGAGCATGAGTGGGGGGTGGGGAGGGGCAAAAGGAGAGGGAGAAGCAGACTCCCCGCTGAGCAGGGAGGCCGACAAGGGGCTCGATCCCAGGACTCCGGGATCATGACCTGAGCTGAAGGCAGTTGCTTAACTGACTGAGGCATCCAGGCGCCACAATACCTCCCCCTTTAAGGAGGTCAAGAAATAATTCCCAAAAGGGGCAGCACCCTGCCTGAGGACATACCACGTGTGAACAGACTCATCAAATGTTAAAAGAGGAAGGGACCTGGGAGTTCAATTCTTTCATTGTGCATTTGGAAAAACCCACACAAAGGGAGGACAGGGCAGCCAGGAGGAGTACTAAAGTCACATCACACCATCTGGTCTCTTGGCTGCCCCGGATATCTATAGACCCTCTGCAGCACTCACTTTTCAGCTGCAAATGACAAAACACTTCCTCCCCTAAATCTCAGGGTGTGGATTGAGGACCATCCCAGTCACTGAGGTTGTAGTATTAAAAATGCAACTCAACAGGAAACCACGACTCCATAAAGAAAATTCTGATAACTGTTACTACACAGATTTTGGAAATAAAACATAAATCAATAAAACACAAATTAAGAAAAAAATACTTGCCAGTAATTAGAACAAGCCAAAGAGTAATTTGACAATGTCCTTCATATGTAAAGTACTTTTATAATCAATAAGAAGTGGACAACTTACAAGTGGGGCAATGGATATCAGGGAAAGTATAAAGGCCCATAAATATAAGCAGTGGTGCTCCATTTCTAGTTGAAGAAATGCAAATTAAAACACTGAGATACAACCCTCACCTATCAGATAAAGGTTGGCAAGATGGTCTAGTCATGGTGCTGAATTAAGCAATTGTACACTGTGAACATATAAATAGACAAAAATGTGATTTTGACAGTTTGGTGAGATCTATGAGTATTTTATTTATTTTTTTCAAAGATTTTCTTGTTAAGTAGTCTCCACACCCAACGTGGGGCTCGAACTCACAACTCCAAGGTCAAGTGTCACGTGCTCCACCGACTAAGTCAGTCAAGTGCCCCTCTATGAATATTTTAAATTTATATAGTCTTGGACTAAGTAATTCCTCTTCTAGAAAGTTGCCTTGCAGATAAATTCATACAAGTGCACAAAGATTAGGTACAAAGTGTCATATCAGCACTTTTTGCAATAATGGAAAACTGGAAACCAACCAAATGTCCATTAATGCGATCATGCAAACAGGGGAGACTCGCATGTTCTGACTGGAAGGGTATATACATTGCAGAATGATATGTAGATTATTATTTTACTTGTACAAAAAAATTATATAAATGTGTGCATAGTTCATATGTGCACGGAAATATCTGGCATGACACACTAAACTGTTTCTATTAAGTGGAGGGGAAAGGAGAGTTTTCATCTTTAAAAAAATCTCATCTAGTTCTGCAATGTTCACCCAAAAGCACATCCTACTTTCGTTCTAAGTAATTTGCAATGCAATCGGGTTGTATTTACTACTATTCCAGTGGTTGCTAGAGACAGTGCTGGTTGGAAGTGGGGAGTGAGCAACATGCTAGAACTTTCTCAGAAGGACACATGGAAACCTCATTTTAAAAGTCATCAGTCACCAGTATTTTAAAATACATGCTATGTTGCTGATGAAATACATTGTTTAAATTAAGTAGTAAAATATGTCTAAATATAATCCCAGGTAGGTTTTTATATCAGGCTACAGTCCCAGAAGTAACTCAGAAAAGACAGAGAAAGGAGAGCCGCGGTGGGGTTAGCATTAAAAGACTTACAACCCCGCCTCCCCAGGGTCTGGGGGACTGTGAAGGCCGTTTCCACCCAGGGCCAAGGGTGGAGCAGGGTCCCAGCTAGAGACAGGATCTCTTTTCCTCAGAGCTTCCAGAGTGTCCGGAGTGTTGGTGTTTGCTTCATTTGCAAACAGAGGAGCAAGTGTTCCCACAGCATCTTCCGCTGAGCAGGTGAAGGGCTGGAGGCCAGTGAGGGAGCACGTCCTGTGGGAGGCAGCAGAAAGCTTCCCGCAGACCCCAGCTGCCAAGGTCCAGGTCTAGGTCTAACCACAGAGTGCCCCCCTGTCCTGACCCCTCAGAACTCCTGGGTTGCTCATGCCTTCCCCGCTTCCCTCTCTCAAATCATGCTCTCAAGACATGTCATGGTTTCCACCAACACACAGGGCCTGGATGGAGCCTGGAGCCCTCTGGGACAGCCCGTCATTTTATAGATGGGAAAACAGGCCTGGAGAGGACAAAGGTGCCCACAGTCCCCCAGAAAGTTGGTAACAGAGCTGAACTTGGGCCTTTGGGTATAAAAATGTCACAGCCCCTCCCCCACACTTTCCCGGCTCTGTCTGGCTACCCCTTCCCCATGGCCCCATCTGTTACTCAACAAATACTCATTGAGCACCTCCTGTGTGGGGCATAATGTTCTAGGCCCTGGGCACACAGCAGAGAACGGAAGAGAAAAGATCCTACCCCAGGGGAGCTCACATTCTAGCTTAATTACACCAGGAGCCTGTTGGAGGGGGACAAAGGCTGTCCTGCTACAGCCGGGAAGGCCTGGCCAGCAAATAATGTTCTGCTCCTGGCTCTGCTTTGCTCCTGTCTCTGCTCTGCAGGTGGAGGGCCTGGACTCTGGAAAAGGAGTGCCAGCCAAGAGCAGCCCAGAAGTTCCCCGGTACCCAGCTCTGCACAGGCAAAGACCCCCACCTATGAGACTTGGCTTTGATCCTGAGAACACCCTACAAAGCAGATATTCACATCCCCCCTTTTACAAGTGAGGAAACTAAGGCCCAGAAGGGGAACCCACGAGGCAAGTAAGCAGCAGGGGGACTGGGCTTCCTCCCGCCCTCAGACACTGCTCAAGCCGGGGCAGGATGGGTAGGGCGTTTTCTGCAAGTCTCCCACTTTTGGGGAAGAGAATGGAAGGCTCTTTTGGCTTTTTCTCAAGGTGCTTAGAGACGTCAGCATGGTCTGCCCTGCGGGGGTGATGCCAAAGGGACCAGCCATGGTTGGGAAGGGAGCACCCCTGTCCTGGGATTCTGGAACCCAGAGCAGAGTTCCTAACCATGAAGGTATATCAGCCTTTTTTGTGATACTTCAGGAAAACCTGGGGCTCTCTCCCTAGAAATACCCTATGTGTCCCCCCCCCGACATCATTTTGCACAAAGATTCCCTGAAGCCCATCATCGCACCACTCTGGGGGGAGCCTCTGCTCACGAGGGGAGGAGCCATACTATGGAGCTGAAAGTTCGGTGCTGTACTCCCACAGAGCACCTCCTGCCCTCTGAAGGATTCCGACTTGGGGCCTGCATGCTGTCGGGGGCACTATCTCTGGCCAGACATGCCTCCTGGATGGGGCATGAGTGCCCCCTGGGGGCAGCCTGGCCAAGTGTTCCAGGAAATACAAAGCCAACCCCCACCAGAGTTTTAATTTGATGCCAAGATTTGGTCTAAAACAGCTGTCATTTAAAACACAATTTTCAAATTAAAATGGTCACTGCTGGGTGTTGCAATGCAAACTCTTCTCTCAATTTCAGAACAAGACCTTCCTCACCACTCAGCCTCCTGGGAATAAGACCTTGAACTCGCTCCCGCCACCCTCCGTCTTCAGTGACGTGACCATGTGATAGTATTGACCTCGATCTGTCTGGTTTTCTTAGCTGTAAAATGGTCATAATAATACTCCCTGTCCCGTAGGGCTGTCGTGAGCCTCAAATGCACTAAAGAACTCAGAACAGAGCCGGGAACAGGGTAAGCGCCCCATAAAGGGAATCTTGTATTACTATCACCTCTGTCATTGCTATTTACTGAAGGTAATAGGTGTTCACGTCGGAGAACCTCTGTAAAAGCCAAGCCCCCGCTCAGAAGGGCCCAGATTCAAACCCCACAGCCATGAGGGCCCCAGGCTCTGCACCCCATCCCCAAATCCTCCAGCTGCTCCCCGCCTCCCACCTCCCCCACACTTTGGGGCATCTCCAGCAGCTAGCTCAGAGGGGAGCTACACCTGTCACACCCCCATGTTTGTGGGGTCCTCCCAGATCTGGGGGTCTAAGTGCTGCAGGTTCAGGAAGCTGAGGAGTGGGTGTGCTAGGTAGGAGGCGATATTCCATGTGGGGAGGGCTTTGTAATATTAGTGGTCCCAAGAAGGAGCCAAGACAGCCCTGGGAAGAAGCCAGCAGACCAGGCCTGTAACACCTACTGGATCACCCCCTTGCTGTGTTACTTTAGGCAATTCGCTTTACTTCTGTTTGCTTCCAGCAGTGAGGAAGTCTGGACTTACTGGATGAGTCCAAGTCCTAGGGGGCCCCTACCTCTAACCAATGCGCTCTTGGTGCAGGACTAATTTATTTCCTTGGTCCAGACCCGCAGGACATTGTCCTTGGCCTGCCCTTCCCAAAGCCTAACAGCTCAAGCTGCTGGCCTCCTGCTAGACTTTCCAGGGCTACATATGGGGAGCAGGGTCAGGGTTCTCATCAGTGTGGGCTCAAAACACTAAAGGGGCCTCAACAGACCTTCTAACCCAACCCTCCATTTCACAGCTAAGGAGACTGGGGCTAGAAGGAAGAGGAGTAACCTGCCCAAGGTCACAGAGTGAGGCAGTATGGGCCCAGGGGCTTTGTGTCCTGCCCGTGTGGATCCATAAGTCCCTAGGACTGCCTTCAACAGGAGGCCAGGCTTGGCAGCAGCCCAGCATGAAGACAGGGAGCACCAGAAACAAACCTTACTCCTTTACTGGGACTGGAGACAGTGGGGATGGCTGGGCTGGACTTGCCAAGGAGTCTTGTCCCTGTCTGGTCTGCCTGGAACCTTACCCCAAGCATAGAATACAGAAATGAAGGTCCTTTGACCCTTCCTCCCCTCTCCAGTCCAGCTATAGCAGGCCGAAGGAGAGAGAGGGAGGGAGGGAAAAAGACAGGGTGTCAACTCATCTCAGTTTACCCAGGACTATCCTAGTTTTAGTAGTGAAAGTCCTTCGCCCTGAGAACCAGCCCCCTAATTCTGGGCAAACTAAGACTGTCCCCTCTCCTTCAGGGAAGCCAGTCTCCCCCTTGTGCCTAGGCTTGATCAGGGAACCCAGAGGCCCAGAGGGCTTCCAGAACCTAGCTAGGCCATGGTAACCCTCATGGCCCTGGGGACCCACAGCTGACTGTTGATGGGACATGCTCCTCTAGAAAGAGAGTGGAAGGCCACCTTGACCCTCAGGGACCCTCACAACATGCAGCCTTGCTCCCATCAGCAGAGCAGCACATGCTGGTGGTCAGTGCAGAGGTCAACCTCCCCACATCCCTCACTGCCCACCAAGCCCCCGGGCTGCAGGAAAGAGGGATGATGGGACCAAATGATGAAGTCTGAGACATCTTGGGAAACTCTGAGCTCATGCTGCATGTGAGATCCCAGGCATGAAGGAGAGCCTCACTTAGAAGGGGGAGTTTCTAGGGGAGCATGTCTAGACTGGGGGAGATGTTTAAACATTTATAGATAGTTCTATAAGGAAGTCTCAGAAATTTCTGGGTCCCAGCAAGACTTTAGAACCACAGAAGGATCCCCGGGTCCCCAACAGTGGCACTGAAGTGAGGAGAAAGCTGCCCATCAAGTTGAAACCACCCCTTGGGGAAAAGGGGAAGAACCCACACCGTCTGAAGGTACACTTGCACCGTGACCCCTTCTGCTTCCCACGCTCCCCAAAGAGGGCTTGCAACGGACAGTAAATAGAACGAGGGAAAAACACATTTCTTGCTCACCTGAACTGTTAGCTCGAGACACACTGGTTACACTGTCCAGGTCATTCCCTGAAATCCCCCCTCCCTGTCCCTAAACTCAGTCAGGGACTGAGCGTAGAGCAGCTGAGGGAAAGAGGAACCCATCGAAAGGCACAGCTGCGTCCCCATCCTGGGGTGGGAAAAGCCCACTCCACCACCTACCTGCCGTGAGCCTCGGCCAAGCTCATAAAGCTTCGGAACCTTGATTCTTCCATCTGTAAAACAGGGATAATGAGGCCACGTCAGTGCGCCAATTCTCATCGAGTGGCCCTGAATCAGCCTTCATTTCTTCGTGCCACCTGGGGCCTCAGTTTGCCCATCTGGACCACGAGAGGCTGCACCAGCTGGTCACCCAGGTAATGTGGCTCTGTGGCCAGGTGGCTCAGGCTGGCTTACTCCTCCCCACGTCGGGTTCCAGCACGACACGGTGACGTCTGCCAGAGCACAACTCCAGCTCTCAGGAGGGAGGGGCCCACCTCAGCCCTGATTAAATCCTGCCGAAAGCTCTGGCTGGCCCTGGCCAGGCCTAGGCCCAGCACACACCTGTCAGGAATGAATGTCCCTTTATACCAGACCAGTCCTGGAGACCCCAGCCATCAGCCCTGTGCCCCAGGCAGCCCTACCCCACCCTCAGTCCCAGTCCCCTTCTCACACTCACACACATTTTGTGAGTGACTCTGAGTGGAAGGGGCTAGTGTTTGAAGCCACATTCAGGTGGGCTGGGCCGCCTGCCTGGTCCCAGGGCCCGGGTGGGGGAGGGGCCGCCCACAGGTGCACTCGGGGCTCCAGGTGGCCAGTATCCAGCTTCTGCTGGCCACCTCTCCCAGGATGGTCCTCTGGAGCCAACTGGAGCCTGGGCATTCAAGAGAGAAAGAGGCAGATACAGGCCTTTTCAGCGGGGGGCATTCAGCTCATGAGCTCGGGGGCAAAGAGAGGAAAAGATGGATGGAAGTGCCAAAAGGAGAGGAGGAAAGACCCAGCTCCGACACAGCCCCCTCTTCCAGCAACTTTCCCTGAGGTCCCTAACAGGAGGTGGCTACCCCCAGCCGGGACCCCACAGGGTCACAGAGCTTGGTTCAAAGCTTGGCATTGACAAGAGCCCACTGCCCTCTCCTCCTGAGTACGAGATGCCCACAGCACCTGCCCTCCCACCCCAGGCAGCCACCTGGTTTCCTCTGGGGACCCATATCACAGCGTCTGGGCTTTGACTCGCACACAGAGGGCAGCCCATTCCCCACCTTCCTGGACAAGACTTGCTTGTCCCCTACGGAGCTTCCAACAGGCACGAACCCCCTTTGCCAAGGCGCCACTTGCCTCTTCCCTGTGAAATCCAAGCAAAAAGAAAACTCCCAAGTTTCATCACCAACAGGGCCTTATATTACACTTAGCTGCTAGTTACTCATGCAGTTTTGAGGGGTAAGGATTAGGGGTCAGGGCTAGGCTAGGCCTGAGCTGTCCAATATGGGGGCCACCTACCACATGTGGCCACTGGGAACCTGAAATGGGGCCTGAGATGCACTGTGAGCGTAAGGTAACACGTGCTCTCTGAGACGCAGTCGATAACAAAGAATATTTGGTATCTAAATCATTGTTAAATCAATAACATGATAACATTGTGGATATGATGGGCTAAGCTATTATTAATTCCACCTGTTTCTTCTTACTTTTTTAATGTGGCTACTAAAACAATTAAAATTATACTTGTGGCTCGAGTCATATTCCTGTTGGACAGCATGGGGTTATACTCCCTCCCCTCCGAGGCTGTAAGGGCTGCAGGGGAGGGAACAAAGCCGGAGACAGATCACGAAAGGCCCTGACCACCAAGCTGGGGGGCGGGGGGTGGGGTCTGGAGTCCCAGACTGGGGAGCACCGAATCCGGGCCGTGGTTCTTAGAAGGCCGACCATCCCCCAGGAAGACTTGACCCCAGCCGCAGCGGAAGAGGAAGCAGGTGGCATCTCCCTGAAAGGACAGTACGTCCAGGCAGGGAAAGGGACTCAGGGCTTCCTGGGAAGGAGCTGTGTGAGCACGGGCTCAGCAGCGGCACTCAGGCCACGTTGGGAGGGGACCAGGGAGAAGGAAACAAATGGAGGTCAAGAGAGAAGAGGAAGAAAAGAGGGCTGTGCAGAGGAGACCAGCCAAAAAGAACAGAGAGGAGAAAAGAGTAGCTAGCATTGAAAGAGGCTCCTTTGAAGGGAGTAGTCTGTGCATTCCTGCTCATTTGACACCCTCCACACTGAGGCAGGTTTTCAAATAAAATCTCCCTGCCCCCTGCAGGAAGGCAGGCCCCGATAACACTGTGGCCTCCTCCAGCAGCCCTGGACAGGTCTCCCTTCCTCCCCTGCCCCCTACCCCCCCCCNCCTGCTCATTTGACACCCTCCACACTGAGGCAGGTTTTCAAATAAAATCTCCCTGCCCCCTGCAGGAAGGCAGGCCCCGATAACACTGTGGCCTCCTCCAGCAGCCCTGGACACCCCCCAGCCACCACCTGAGCTGACCCTGGCAGGACTGACGCAGAAGCAGGTTTGGAAGTGGTAGAGAACAGGACATAAGAGGGGCAGTGTTGGGGGCCAAACTTTGCCCCCACTTCTGGCCTCAAGAGAGATCTCAGTTTCTGGACAGATTTGGAAAGGTCAGGCCCTTCACACAGCCTGTTCCTCATTTAAAAATGAACCAGGTCGGGGCGCCTGGGTGACTCAGTTGGTTAAGCGTCCAATGCTTGATTTCGGCTCAGGTCATGATCCCAGTTTCCTGGAATTGAGCCCCATGTCGGGCTCCCTGCTCAGCCAGGAGTCTGCTTCTCCCTTTGCCTCTGCCCCCTCCCCCACTCATGCTCGCTCTCATGCGTGTGTGCTCTATCTCAAATAAATAAACAAAATCTTAAAAAAAATACATTCACATAATTTGAAATTCCAAATGTACAAAAGAGCGCAGCAAAAAGTCTGCCAGCCAACCATGCTTCCCAGTCATTTAATTCTCTGTCCTGGAAGCTACTGACCTTGTGTGTCCCTTCCACAGATATTCCATGCAAATACAAGCGAATATAAAAAAAAAATACAGATATATTTAGACTGATATCCTTCCCTCCCCGCCTTTTTTCTTTACCGAAATGGAAGTAAACTCAACACACCGATCTGTGCCTTGCTTTTATCACTTACATTAGATCTTAGGGATCTGTCCATATTAGTACACTGGAAGGAACTTCATTCTTTTTCACGGCATAAGTATATAATTTATCTACTCAATCCTATATGGATGGACATTTGGGTTATTTCTAATCTTATTGCAATTCCAAAAGCAATGCTGCAATAACTAGCCTTGTCTATGTGTTGCTCCCCACGTGCCTGGGTATCATCCGTAGGACACCTTCCTGGAAGCAGACTGCTGGGTTGAGGACTATGTGTGTTTGTGGCTTCCGTAGATAATGCCGAATAGCCTACAATAGAGATCGATCTAATTTATAACTCCACCAGGAACACGTGAGCACAGAGGCAGGATTTGAATTCGGGTCCATCTGGTTCCAAAGGGTTTGCTCTGTATCATGGTACCCACAACCATCACTAGAAAGTTTTTCCTGATAATCTGGGCCCCCTCCAAGTCTTGGCTTCTGCTTACTTCTGGAATGCCTGTTTCCTCCTCTAGGAGAGCTCAGCCCCACCAAATACCCCCACGCCCGAAGGTAAATTCTGCTTCCCCTGAAATCCTGTCCACCCTAACTGGTTTCCAAGCATCTGACTGCCGGCCCCCCCCGCCCCCGTGTTTCCTGGGGGTGACTGTTTCTCCCCCAATGCCTCACGAGGACAGAGATAGTGCCACACTTGTCCAGGCATGGTCTCTGCCATGTGGGATCGAGTCCATAAATGTTTGCTGAATGAATGTGCCCAATTTTCATGCCAGATATACAGAAATCGCCCCCAACCCCTTCTACTCCTTCCCCCTCACTATTTAACTAATACCAAATCCTGTTGGTTCTACCTCCTGAATATTTCTTGAATCCTTCCACTTGTGGTCTCACCCCAGAGGCCACCTCCTGGTCCAGGCCACCGTGACTTCTCACTTGGATTTTACTACAAAAGCCTCTTACCTGGCCTCCCTGCCTCCATACGCAAGCCTCCAAGCCGCCCTCCATCTCTCTTGCTTTTATGGACAAAATGTTATTATACAAAATCCACTCTCGCTTTCCTCCTTTAATAACAGAACCCCTGCCTGTGAGCCGGGGATCTCTGCCAGCCTGCCTGGTCGCTAGGTGGGCCACGGGACTGCGCTCTGGCTTCCTGGGCATAAGCGCTGGTGATCGGCCCAGCTTCCATCTGCCCTCGGAGAAGAAGAGCATGTCTTCCGCTTCCATCTACGCTCCCCACAACTGGGACATGGCCAACACTCAGTTTAGAGCTCAGGATGGAGGCTGGGCATTGAGGATGGCAGAGCCACAAACCAGAAGGACCCTCAGGAGGCCTCTGGGCAGAGAGCAGGGTACCCGGTGGGGACAGTCCGGGCAGAAGCCCTGGCTGAGCACGCCAATGGCACTGCCCACCTGCGTCAGTCCCTGAGCTCCAGCCAGCCAGTCATTCTTAAGGGCACTGGGAACACAGCAGGAAGAAAGACCAAATTTTACATTAATTTTACATTTTTTGGGAGCGGACTTGGAGCTCAGCCATTGAAATGTCATTCTCTTGGGTTCCTGCTACGCACAGACGTACACACATACACACGTGTGCTCACGCCTGGCAGCTCTCTGCGAGGAAAGAATGCAGCCTTTTCCCTTCTGTCCATCAGCACCATGATTTCAGACAGCCTGCATTCCTGCTCCCTGAGGTCAGCAGCCTCTCACACTGGGCTGTCACAGGGAACCCGCACTTCCTCAATGATCCATTCTACTGGGCCGGCTCTCTACTCTCTGGGCCGAAGGAAAAGCGGGCAGATGGTCCCCAGAAAGGAGATGAGCGCACACGTGCGGTACGTCCATACATCATCCCCTTTATCTATAACTGTGAGTGTCCGTTAAGGGCTAGCAGAGGCCCCTGCTCTTGGGGGAGGAGCCCCTCCCCCAGTGACATCATGTCATTCAGAGCTCAGATCTGTGTATAAGCAACCCATCCATGTTTCCCAGGCTGTGTTCCCCACCTACCAAGGCCACCTGTAGGATCCCTTGCCAAGTTCTCTTAGGTTTTAAGGCTCCCAAAGCATAGCTCATGATCTCACAGGAATCTCACAGTGAATAAACATGAGTTTTCCAACCTTTTAAAAAAATGTTCTTCCTCCATGGCCCCTCTTGGTCAGAACCAATAAGTCTCCCTTTCCAGTGACAACCCAAGGACCCCCATTGTGCCTAGATGACCCTTCCCTCTGAGAGCCAAGCTTTGTCCTGGGCCATGTCCCTCAGCCTGACTCATGTCCAGGAGCCTTGTCTGTACTTGGATGCCCATGCCAGCAGCTCCTGCCACCACCCCTCCCCCGCCCCCAGCTCTCCACTCCAGAGTGTCTACACCACAACGAGGCACCAGCTGACTCTGGTGGCCCCCACTACAGTGAACATAGCCTTCCCCATCGAGTCCCTGAGAGACAGCCGGGATTCAAACCAGCCCTCTTCCCGCTCTGCTCACCAGCCACCATCAATTACTCACTCCTTAGACATCTGTGGGGCGGACAGAGGGAGGGTTTTTTAGGACTGAGGAAATGGTGAGGGTCTTCGAGTTTGGGTGACAGCAAGCAGTGAAATAGGACTGGAACTGAAGATTCAGGCAAGAAGGGGATCTGGGGCAGGGTGCGGGGCAGATGTGCAGGAAGAAGCCCTTTTAGTAGGACTTGCAGGGAGAGGAAGGTGAGAGCTTAGGGCTTTAGAGCCACCACTTGAAAGCAAGAGCCTCTATGTTGGCCTCTATTTTCTCTCAAGCTGGGGGTACAGGGGCCAAGGCTGAAACTGACAGGACTTCAATCAGTTGCCTCTTCAGGCAACTCTTCCAGGCAGCCCTCCAGCCAGAGACCAGGAATGGAGGTAAGCTACGGCCCCCCAGTGGAGTAGGACAGGGAGGGTGGGGCACCGTGCAGCAGGAGAGGAACAGGCTGGACTGTGGTCGCCCAAGAGGGAAGGTGCCCCACCGCAGGCAATCTGGGAGGGTGGCCTGGAGGAAGCACAGCATAGTGGGCAGTCAGTAGGGATTGTCTTAATTGCTTTAAATGTCCCAGGAGACATCTGCGGGTGAATCCTCTGAATCCCTGGATGGAGCTGATGGAGGGACATGCTGCAGCTGCCACCACTTTGCATGCCTGAGCTCAGGAGAGGCGGCTTGTCCTCCCAACAACTGGGAGATGTCTGCTCCTGGGCCCAGGGAGGGCGCAACAGGTTGTGCCAGGCTGCAGGGGGAGAGGGGTGACGACGGCCTGAAATGTCAGCCCCAAGCCAGAGACTCTGGGACTGCTGCCCAAGCACAGGCCAAGTTGGGCTGCTGGCCGTTCCTGCACGTCACCTTTGCCTGTCATGTTTGCAGCCGGATCCCTAGTGCCCAGAGCGGCCCCCAGCACAGAGAAGGTGCTTGGCAAATGTTTGTTCATATATGTGGATAAATGAATTTAATTCTCACCATATCTTCATGTGATACAATTACCTGCACTTTGCAGAGGAGGAAACTAGGATCAAAGGCATTCAGACCCAGCCTTTGTGGGAGGGAGAATTCTAAGAATGATCCCCACTGACCCTTGACCTTGTCAGACCCCTCCCCTCTGAGCGTGGGTGGTATTTATGAACATGAGCTATCGCTCCTGTGATTATGGCACTCGGGAGAAAGAGAGATTATCTGGGCGGGCTTAATCTAATCACACGAGCCTTTTAAAAGCAAGTTTTCTTCTTTTCTTCCCGTAGTGGCAGAAGGGGACATCAGTGGGACGCCTGGGTGGCTCGGTCATGAAGCATTTGCCTTAGGCTCAGGTCATGATCTCAGGGTCTTGGGATTGAGCCCCACATCGGGCTCCCTGCTCCACGGGGAGCCTGCTTCTCCCCCAGCTCGTGCTCTCAAATAAATAAAAAAAATATTTTTTAAAAAAAGAAGAGGGCATCAGAGAGCTCCGAAGCACCAGAAGGATCTGACACACGGTTGCTGGCTTTGGAAGTGGAGGGGCCACAAGCAAGGACCAGAAAGTGGCTTCTAGAGCTGAGAGCGACCCCCAGCTGACAGCCAGCAAGGAAACAGGCAAGCAGTCCTACAATCACAAGGAACAGAATTCTGCCAACAACCTGAGTGAGTCTAGAAGCACATCTTCCCTGGAGCCTGCAGAGAAGAGCCCAGCCCAGACACACCTTGATTTTGGCCTTGTAGGACTCTCAGCAAGGACCCCAACCATTCCCACCTGACTTCTAAGCTACAGAACTGTGAGCTGATCAACGCATGTTGCTTTAAGCTGCTAAATGTGTGCTCATTTGCTGCACAGCAATAGAAAACTAACACTGCCCTTGTGCACAACACACACACAGCCCACAACTGCCACATCACACATGGAGCATATGAGGGTCACATTCCACGCACCCTGCCAACCCCCCAGCCTATTGTGGGCAGATCCTACCCACAAGGTACACCAAGTGCCCTCAACACTCACTGTGGAGACCTGTTCCTGGAAGCCTGCTGGAGACTGGGGGCATTTCCTCCTTCTGGCCCCACTGCCAGATGGGGCAGCGATGACTACCTGCAGACCCAACACTCTCGCTCCCTTCTTCCGTGTGCACCTGTCACTGGGAAGTGGCCGCCCAACCATGGACTACATTTCCCAGCTGCCTTTGCATCTAGCGTGGCTCCATGATTGGTTCTCACCAGTGGAATGTGAGCAGAAGTGATGCGCGTCACTTCTTGGTCAAGGCCTTTAAGAAGTGGGTGTGCCCCCCTTTTTCCCCATCTATCCACTGAATTTAGGGAACACTGAGGACCTGAGAGCTCAAAGAGCCATACACCTTGGTCACCATGGAGAAGGAGGAGGCTTGGTCACCATGGAGAAGAGCCTTGGTCACCATGGAGCCTTGGTCACCATGGAGAAGAGCCACCTGCCAACCAGAAACACCTGCAGGTGTACGCAGGTGAACATTGTATTGCGTTAAGGCACTGAAATGAGTGTGCGTGTGTTGGGGGCAGGGGTGTTCTAGGTTACATTAGCTAGCGTTACCTTGATATACCAGCTCTTGTTCTCCTGGCCCTCCCCTCAAGCCAACCATGACAGGGACTGGGGTCCTCGAATCTGATGGGTCCCCAGGCAGACCCTGTTCAAAGGAAGGCTCACTTCACACCTGCTCCTGACTGGGAAAAACTACAGAATCCCCTGCAGCCATCCACACCTGCCCAGTGACTGTCCTCCACATGTTCGGCTCTGGGCTAGGGGCCATTCTTCCCTTCCCCCCACTCTTCACCCAGTCATCTGCTGCGTGCGTCCCCATGGCCACGGCTCTGGGCAGAACTCATGGGATCTTGCTCAGACATCAGCAATAGCCTCAAACTTCTCTAATGCAACATGCATTTGTTCCACAGAGACCTTTCTAAAAATGCCTATCTTGCAACAGCTCTCCCTGCTCTAAAGCTCCCCATTGCCTTCCAAATAAAGCCCATGTTCCCACTCAATCCAGCCTCCTCTTCCATCAGAGCCCCACGCCTCACCACTCCCCCACACAGGCCTCCCCGCTCACGTGAGGTGTGTAAATGAGTACTTACCATCGGCGAGGATGGTACTAGTGATCAGCTGAGATGCCCTTCTTGGCCTCTAAATCCCAAATTCTTTAAGTCCTAACTGTCCGTCAAGATGGCCCAAAGCCCACCTCCTCTGGAAGGGCTGAGATGGCTAATTTTATGCGTCAACTTGGTTGGGCTAAGGGGTTTCCAGATTGCTGGTAAAACATTATTTCAGGGTGTGACGATGAGGGCGTTTCCAGAAGAGCTTGGCTTGCGATCTGCAGACGGAGAGAAGATCACCCTCGCCAGTATGGGGGGCCATCATCCTCCAGTCTGAGGGTCTGAGTGGAACAAAAACACAGACGAGAGGTGAATTTGCTTTCTCCTTGAGTGGGGACACCCGTCTTCTCCTGTCCTCAGACATCAGCACTTCTGTTCCTTGGGCCTTCGGACTCAGACTTACACCGTGGGCTCCCTGGTTCTCAGACTTTTAGCTTTGCACTTGGAACTCCACCGGCTGCCGTGCGGACGGTGGGACGCCTCAGCCTCCACAAGCGCGCGAGCCAGTCCCTCTACTAAGTCCCTTTCTACCTGTACTTATCCTGGCGGGTCCTGCTCTCCGGAGGACCGGCCGCAGGAGCGACCCCGCCCTTTCCTGCCCCGCCCTTCCCACAATCCCCCAGCGCGGCCCGTGGCCAGGCGTCGCGGGTTGGCTCCTCCGAGAAGGCTCCCAGGTGGAGTTGAAGGTCCAGGAGTTGATTGACGAGGCCTTGGGATCTACACCTGCCGAAGCGAGAGGCCAGAGCGGGAGTGGGCGGAGGGAGAAGCAGAGCCGTGGTACGGGTCCGACCCCCGGGGAGCCCTGGAGCACCCGTGCCTTTCCGAGGTGTCCTCAGCGGGGGCCGAGATGGCCAGGCCTTTAGATTCCTTGCTTAGAAGTCCGTGGATGGAGGCCGCCTGGAGGAGGGGGTAACCTTAGAGGCGCAGCTCGGCAGCCGGGGCCATCCCCGAAGGGCGGACAGTGCTCCCAACAGCCCGCGCAGCGAGTCCTCCTGGGAGACGGGATCTGGGAGCCGCGTCACGCTGTCCACCAGCCCTGGACACGTGGCTGTCGCCGCCCGCACCTGCTCCAGACGGAGTCCCTGGAAAGAAGGGAATGTAGAGGGCAGTCCATCCTGTATCCTTTGCCTCCCCCCTGCACCCCAAACTACCTGTGGGCCACCTTGTTTGGCTCAGACCCCAGGAGCTAGCGGAGTTCAGAGTGTCTGTGAACTGGGGGTGCAGTGAGCCCAGGATGCAGGGCAGGGGGCCAGGCTGGAAGCTGGCGGTTCCTGGTTCCCCGTGTGGCCTCGGCCCCAGGACACGTCTTGTAGAATTGTGGGTACCTGGGTTGGTCGTCGCAGCAGAGGTGGGGAGTACCACTGCTGGGCAGGGGGATGGTTCTGCAAGGAAGAACTGTCCCAGGACTCATATGGGTGAAAAACCTATTGATGAATCTCCATGGCTAGAACCTAACTTGGTTTTACATACCAACACAAAGTATTTTGTTGTATGGCCCTAAAAGCATACACCAAATTTTCTAGGAGGACAACTACTAAGTAAATCCAGGGGAGATCTGTACTTTGTTTAGTTTGGAATTTTATCAAGAAATATTCGTTTTTCAGGGGCACCTGGCTGGCTTGGTCAGAAGAGCACCCAACTCTTGATCTCAGGGTCTTGAGTTCCAGCCCCAAGTTGGGGGTAGAAATTACTTAAAAATAAACTTTTTTTTTTTTTTAAGGAAAGAAATATTCCTTTTCCAGAAAATCTTGGCAGGTATTTGACTCACCTGAACAACTGCCCTGTGCGCACCTGTGTTTGACCTGCCACGTTCAGTGCTCCGTTTACAGCTAAAAGCCAGAGTGTAGCCATGCTTAAACATTTTCAGACTGAAATACATTTTATTTTATTCTCAATTGCTTTCTCTTTCTCTCTCCTTTCTATTCCAATTAAAGCCGTACATTTGCGTTTTATTTATGTCTCTGGGTTGGGGGTAATATCTACGAATTTCATTCCAGGATGGGAAAAGGCCATCCACAGTATCTTGTAGTAGGAGGTGGTGGGGCTGACATTAGGAGCCTCTGACCTGGGTGAGTGCTCTCCTCCTGGGCCTGACCTGTTGCCCAAACTCATCACTCAGCACCACCACCAGCACCATTGGGGGGGTCGGCTCCTGGCTTGTGGGGGGAGGGCGCCCTCTGCAGGCCAGCAGTCCCTCTCCCCAGGAAACAGTCCCAAAGGAGGCCCTGGATTAGATGATTCGATGTCAGGCAGATCCATCTGGAGGGATCCTTATCTTGCCATGTCTATTTCCAGAACTCCCTCCAGATTCACCATCACTAATTCTGAGCCCTCCCACCATCCTGGAGACCTGGGCAGAGGGGTGGGCAGGTGACAGGGGAGGGCAGGGGGTGGCGTTTATCCTCTCCCCCTTCCATGGGAGACTAAGGGGCTCAGAGCCTAGAAGGAGGCCTCTCTCAGCCTGGCCCGCTTTATGCGGACACCTTCCAGGCTTCATTCCCACTCACTCTTCAAGGCAGCCACCTCTTGCAAGATTTCCCTGGATACTTCGGCCAGTGATGTTAGGCCCAGGTGGGAAACCTCCAGGACAGAGGCAGACATCAGGGTGTCCACCAGGGGCATGAGTGTGTCTCAACAACTAGGAAAGATGCCTCAGGCCTGGGCAATAGGGTTATCAGGTAAAATATAGAATGCCTGGTTCACTTAGATTTCAGATAAACAACAAGTAATATTTTCAGTATAAGTGTGTCCCATGCAAATCTTGGAACATACTTAATACTAAAAAAAGCCTAAGTTGCTCATTTGGAATTAAAACGTAACTGGGCATTCTGCACAAGCCCCAAAGGCACCATGTGGAAGGCAGACCTGGAGAAGGTCACTATAACCAGCACCGGGCCGGAGGCGTGAGCCTGTCTGTGAAAGGAGGTGGGTCAGGAGCAGTCCTCGTGGACCCAGACTCGAGTTCTGAGGATAGACCCAGCAGTTCTCAACTCAAGTGCGGCTCCAGGGTCCCCTAGTGATCAGATTCCCAGAGCGGCCACACCCCCAGATTCTGGTCCATGCGGTTTAGTCTGGAGTCTCACACACCCCTCACTGGGTCAGTTGACAGTATTGTCATCAGTGCAAGTGAAGGCCTGGGTCTGGGCCTGGAGGAGTGGGCAGCAGCCAAGGGATGTCCTCAAAGGTGAGTGGACTCCGATCCGCCCAGTGGCTGCACCGGCTGGAGCCAGACTTACCTCCCTAGACGTAGGTGGTCCTCCCCACCCTTCCAGTGGCCTCCTGCCTCCCAGTGGAGAGGAAGGTTGTAGCATGAATAACACTGTTCTGATGAAGAAACCGAGGCACAAGACAAGCCTGGGACTGAAACCCAGCCTTCGTGAATCCAAGCTGATGGAGGGGCGAGGCTCCAGAGGGATCCCCACCAGCCCCAGCCTGGGTCTCCTCACTTCCCCACCAAGAGTCCCCCAGGCATGGCAACCTTTCGTTCATGTTTCCCAGCCATGCAATTTCAGTCCGTATGCTGTCCCTTCTTGGCCCATGTGTCCCTGGTCGCCCTGACCACCACTCGCCCCGCCCCCCCGACTTTGACTGGAGCATGTTCTGCACGATTGGATGTCCTGCACTTACCACACCACATCATGATCACTCTCTGCAGCTGTCACCACAGGTGTTCTGGGGACCTTGCTCACATACTCGCTGATAGAAGTGACATCTACAACAGTCCTTGGGTCTCTGAATATCGTCAAGAAGCCCCAGTAGCTGCAGAAACCACATTCCAAGAACCTAGGACTGTCCACTGTAGAATGTGAACGCTGATTAGAAACAAACCCAAACGATCACGTTCAGTAAGTGCTGACATAGCCACACAGAATGAGGGATAGTGAGGAACAGAGTGTGCTGGGCAAACACAATTGTGCAGACAAACTTGAGCTTCCATTTATCTTTATAATGTAATTTTATTGTTGTCATCATTCAAAAGTCCTTAAAATTCAATGGAACAGATATTTATGTATCCTGGGATCATATTGAATTCAGAAATCTTAGGGTTGAGTGAAAAATTGTATTTATATACTGTATTAGTTTCTTATTGCTGCTGTAACAAATTAGCAAAAACTTAATGGTTTAAAACAACACAAATGTATTATCTTACAGCTCTGGATGTCAGAAGTCCCAAATGGGTTTCCCTGGGCTGAAATCAGGTGTTGGCGGGACTGCATTCCTGCTGGAGGTTCTAGGTGGGGAATCTGTCCCCTCGCCTGTTTTCAGCTTCTAGAAGTTGCTCTTATCGCTTGACTCCTGGCTCCCATTCAGCCGAAATCACATCACTCAGACCTCTGCTTTGGTTATCACCTCTTTCTGGTTCTCCTGGTCCCCATCTCTTTTAAGGACCCTTGTGATTACACTGGGCGCACCTGGATAATGCAGGGTACTCTTCCCATCTCAAGATCCTTAACTTAATTACACCTGCAAAGTCCCTTTTGCCATGTAAAGTAACATATTCACAGGTTCCGGGGATAAGGATGTGGATATCTCAGGGGGGGAAGATCTTATTTTGCCTATCACACTATTTAAGGGTCAAACACAAAATCCAATCAGACTGCCTGCCTGGGGGGAAACTGCACCAGAAGGTCTAGGAAGCATGTATAACATTAGCTCCAAAGATGTGGGCTACTTGACCATGACATTGATATTTTTGTGTTGAGGTAAATTTGTTACTCTATGAAGCTTGTAATGTATGAGGTAATGTGAACAACAGCCTTATAATTATTAATTGAACGTATATAACCAAATAATTTACCTGAGTATCTTAAGTTGAAATCTTACCGAGTTTATGCATATTAGAACATGTAAGAGAACTTTAAATTCACCGTATTTTAATTTTCATTATTATTTAATTTAGATCTTTTTTTATAAGTTTAACTTCTAGTTCTATACAGATTATTTAATAGGAGAAAAGCTCTTGTTGGTTCACTCAGAAATTGAACTACTAAAATAAGAAGTCTAATTTTTTAATAAAGGTTAAAATATTTTAAGGGGCACCTGGCTGGTTCAGTCGCTAGTGCATGCAACTCTTGATCTTGGGGTTGTGAATTCAAGCCCCACATTGGGCATGGAGCCTACATAAAAAAAGAAAAAAAAATCACAAATAAAATATTTTAAGATATTTGATTAAGTTTATAAACTGGACCAAACATTATTCAAAGATGTCTCAAAGGAGGGGCGCCTGGGTGGCACAGCGGTTAAGCGTCTGCCTTCGGCTCAGGGCGTGATCCCGGCGTTATGGGATCGAGCCCCACATCAGGCTCTTCCGCTATGAGCCTGCTTCTTCCTCTCCCGCTCCCCCTGCTTGTGTTCCCTCTCTCGCTGGCTGTCTCTATCTCTGTCAAATAAATAAATAAAATCTTTAAAAAAAAATAAAAGATGTCTCAAAGGAGATGGTTAAAATTTGATGCTTATGAGTAGAATCTGATTTGCAAACCGAATTTAAAGTCTCGAAGGGTACCCCCAGTTTTATTTCCCCTGGAGGGAACAGCCTAGACAGGAAGGATGCGGACCTGGGGCACAGTCCCAGCAGCCTGAGGAAAGACGGCAGTGAGGTCCCAAAGAACTGCATAGACCCGGGACAAGCACATCGGTTGGATGCAGGGTGCACGCCTCTCACTGCGTGTTTTTAATTCATCTTGGTATTATCGTTTTGAACATTGTTTTGTATTGTCAGAAAACGCAAATAAGTATATGTAGTTGACTATCAATCTTCTTGATTTAAAAGAAAAAGAGGTACAATTACAGGATTAAAAAATGAAGTAGGAACACTATCCTGGTAGCATCAAATTAGAAGAGGACCTTTATTTTCAGTTAAGGCAGATTTAGATGTCTGGACCAACGATGCCACTGAAAGCAACTTAGAAACACCAGCCACATGAGTTTAAAAAATCTTAAAAGCATCAAAGAGACAGCAAGATATCAAGAAAATGCCTGGACAGTGCGCCCAGCATCAGGAGCCCCTTCTGCCACCATGGAGTCGGCCAGTCAGGAGGAGGTGGCCGGGAAGCCGGGCAGAGCTGAAAGCCGGGGGGCGGGGGTCAAGGAACAGAAGCCAGGGCAGAGACCTGGGAACTAGCCCCCACTCAGGACTGCGAAATCCGAACGCTTGCACTCTCTCTGAGTCAAGGTGACCCAGAAGCAAACTGGCCCTTGCAAGTTCTATATTCTGGCTTTGAACTCCCCGGGGGAAATCACTAAGTCCTTAAGCCTGAAAACTGAACTACCGCGATCCGAGATGGCCAGTGCTCCGGATGCCTGGCAGAAGCTAACGGAAATCCTAACAGAAGGACGATGGCATCATTTCAGGTGTCAAGTAATTTCCAAGGGTGATGTTTCAAACAAATGTTCAACCTACAATCAAAGATAACCAGGCACAAACACTTAAGGAAATTTAATGGGGCACCTGGGTGGCATCTGACTCTTGGTTTTGGCTCAGGTCACGGTCTCATGGGTCATGAGATCAAGACCCGCGTGGGGCTCTGTGCTCAGCCGGGCATCTGCTGGAGATTCTCTCTTCTTCTCCCTCTGCCCCTGCCCCCTGCTCATGCTCTATCTCTCTCTCTCTCTCGGATAAATAAATAAGTCTTTAAAAAAAACTTAAAGAAATTTATAAATAAATAATTAAAAAAAAAAAAGATAACCAGGCTCACAGGTGATAAGACAACATAGCCAAGGGCCCGCTGAAACCACTGATATCAAAAATAGATACTTGGAATATGGAGTGATCAGATCACACGGTAAAATAAATATGCTTGTTGGGGTTCATAAATGGAATCATACGGTATATACTTGTGTTCCCAAAGGGGAAAGGGCTGGAAGGGAAGGCTGGCCTCTGCCCAGGTGACTGGCCTCCTGCCTGTCCTGCCCCCTCCATGCTCAGTCCTGCCCCCCGGGTGGCCATGGGAAGTCTTGAATGTATTTTCCTTCCTATCTTTCAGCCTTTGGTCCTGCATTTCCCTCAGTCTGGAGGTCCCAGACCCTGCAGGAGCCCCCTGGCATAGACGCCATCTCCTACAGGAAGTCTTCCTTACTGCCTCCAGCGAGAACACATCTCATTGTCATCTTTTAGCTTCCTCTCTTAGAACACTTTTATCCCTCTGCCTTGTATTTTGAGCCATCGCACACCTGCTTTTCTCCCCCACTGGACCAACAGCTCGTTGGGGGCCGGCCTGGAGTGACACCTGCTGTTTGCCACCCCCCCACTCTGCCTCTGCTCAGGTGCTGGGCACTTTGGAGCACAACCACAGGGGACAGGAGACAGGTTTGCTCGTGCTCCTTAGCACGCTCATCAAAGTCCTGCCACTGTCATCCTGACCTGGGTTCTCAAGACCAAGGGAACCCTCGGGGTACCCCACCTCTGCCCAGGCCCTCCCACAGGTGGGCATATAAAGACTTATCACACTAGTGTTTACATTCAATGCCCCTGAACGCACCCAGTATATCCTGTTTCTCAGCAGTTGTGGAAAGTAGGCATCATGAGCCCTAACTGACAGGCGAGAAACTGAGGCTCAGGGAGTGGTTCCCAAGCCTGGCTGCACTTTGGAACCACCTGGGAACCTTTTAAAAATTCAACCTGAATCTCTGGGGCTGGAGCCCAGGGGTCCGTCTTCTTTAAAGCACTCCGGGTGATTTTAATAAACAACCAAGCTTGAGAACCACCGGATGAGCCCGAGGGTCTGCAGCCAGTGGGGAGAGAGCCAACTCTTCAATTCCAAATCTTGAGGTAGTGTTCTCGCTATTATCCCAGGAAAAGCCGGGGAGGTTCCTCGCCCACAGGCTATTTGGGGTCCCCCAAGCTGGAAGGCAGTGCTGGAAAAGGGGGCTCCACAAAACAGTAGGCTTCTGTGAAACCAACCTCTTCCCTCCTTGTCCTTCCCTGACTCCATAACTCGGGCCCAGACAGCCAAAGCCCAAGGGACAACGGGTGATTCAGACACTTCCTGTTTTCTTGGCCATGGTGACAGGGGGATGGGAACAACCGGGCTGGGGTTCATAGCCTAAGAGAGGGGCCTGGAGAGAGGAGGAGGCTGGAGCCGAGGGGCCAGCCGGCCTTGAGATGCAGGTGGAGTGAGCCAGGCAGAGCCACACGGGGTAGTTTACTGGACTCAGGGAGTGAAATGAGAGGGGTTTTTGGATAGCCAGGTCAGCAAAGGGAGGAAGGATTTGGAGCCAGCTTTTCCTGAAATGTGGGGGTTTTCTGGATCCCCAGGGGCTGCAGGAGAGACCTACAGATCTGATTGAAGACCTGGTTCAGGCGATGCAAGGGGGCGGAAGCTGGGTCCGAAGGAGGAGGTCGATGCAGGGAGTTATCTTGTCCTTGCCCTGCCATGAATTAGCTGCAACCCCGAGCACATCCGTGGTCATCTCTGACCCCCTGCGTCCTCTCCTATAAAATGGAGGAGGCTGGGATAAGCAGAGCTCTGAGAAGTCCTATGATTCTAAGCAAAAACCATATCCTCTCTCAACCTTACAGAGCACCGGACAGAATCCAGGGGACTTTGGATTGACATGATTTTGATTTCAGGTTGGACAATAACCATGGGAGGCAGGTAGGGAAGGTCTGATTATTACCTGATTGCTGCTGGAAACATTGATCGTCAGGCAGACTAAGAAAGGTGCTGGCTAAGGCTGTGTGGAAATGGGGGCCTGGGCACTCCTAATGACCCCACTTGGTCACCCCTTCCTTGGAGGACAGCAATTTGGGGATGTTGACGAAAAATTATACGTCTTAATTTTGACCTCCATCATCTCCCTGATGGAGTCACCCTCTGGAAATAATGCTACATTTGGAAAAGTCTCATTGGACAGGAAGATATTCACTGAAGTGAATTTTGTATTAATGAGAAGTGAAACACAGCCCAGACATCCACAATAGGAAAATGTAGACCAGAGAATGTGGATTAGCTACCTATTTCTGAGTAACAAATTACCTTCAAACTTAGTGGCTCAACAGGCATTTCCTGTCTCAGAGTTTCTGTGGCTTGGCTCGGAGCCTCTGCGTCAGGGTCCCTCCGAAGGCTGCCGTCACCTCAAAGCCTGACTGGGAGAAGATCCACCTCCAAGTTCACTCACGTGGCTGTTGGCCAGTTCTTGTTGGCTCTTGAGATGTCAGTTCCTCAACTTGTGGGCCCCTCCCTAGGACAGCCCACAACATGGCGGCTGGCGTCCCTCAGAGCAAGTGAGCAACCTGGAAGGCACAGGGGCCTTTGTAACCTGATCTTGGTGGTGACTTCCCCTCATTTCTTCTGTATTCTATTCATTCGAACGGAGTCACTAGGTCTAGCCCAGGTTCAAGGGGAGAGGGTTACACTAGCCTGTGAACACCAGGGAAAAGCTTTCCTCCACCCTCGGGGTCCTTGGCTGGCTCTGAAAATTAAACTGACAAGGACAGATTAACAGGAGAAGAGCATACAAATGTATTTAATATAAGTTTCCTATGACACAGGATCCTTCCTAAGAAAATGAAGACCCGAAAAACCAGATCTGAGTACATCTGTGCTAGGTGATGAAGAGTGGGCAGTCGTGTGGAAGTATGATGGGTCAGAGAATGTGAGGCCAGTGTAGTAAACTGGGGGAAACTTAGCAAGACCTGTGTGTTCAGATTCTTCGTGGCGTTTCTGTCCTCGGAGATAACGGTGGTCTTCTCTTCCCTTATGGGGAGGGCACCTCTCTCAGGAGGGTTTCTGACTTGTTTCAGGGGAGAAGGACAGAGGGAAGCGCAGAGTGACCTTCCTGCTTCTGCGGTCTTCTCAGACTCTTTCAGCTTAAACTATTCAATATGCCAAGATGCCATACTTTGGGGTTGTGTGTCTGGAACCCCATCCAGATAACTGGGCGCCGTCTTAGAAGCTGCCTACTGTAAAGCATACGTGACATGTTTATGATCTTAACTGAAATGAAGACAACAGGATTCAAAACTGGATACACAGGGCGATCACATCTGAGTGAGAATACGACAGGGGAAAACGATGGGAAGAAATTTGTTAACATATTTACGGTTGACCCTTGAACAACGTGGCTTTGAACTGCATGGGTCCACCTATACACAGCTCTTTTTCAATGAAATATATTGGAAAATTTTTGGAGGTTTGCGGCAATTTGAAAAAACTCAGATGAACCACGTAGCCTAGAAAGATCAAAAAAATTAAGAAAAAGGTATGTCATGAATGCATAAAATAGGTGTGGATACTACTCTACCCTAAGATACAAATCTATTACAAAGTTAAAATCTATGAAGCCTTTTGCACACGAACACAGATCCGACATTATCTTTTCATTTTTGATGCCTGGCGTTATCAGTATGTCGAACATTTACAGCACTTTGCATCATGTAAGACAGTATTGATGTAGGTATGGACAGATTGTTCATCTTGTAAAGAGTATCAGTAAACAAGAGCAGCACTATAAATTGTATTTTCTCTTCCTTATGACTTTCCTAATAACATTTTCTTCTCTAGCTTACTGTATTGTAAGAATACTGTATATAATACAGGTAACATACAAGATATGGGGTAATTGACTATGTTACTGGTAAGGCTCTCAGTTAACAGTAGGCTATTAAGTTTTTGATGAGTCAAAAGTCACCCATGGATATTTGACTGTTTGGGGGTCAGTGCCCCTTGCCCCCGCATTGTTCAAGGGTCAATGGCACACACCAAAAAACCAAATGGGGTCTGCATGAGGAAGTACCTTTATAACTTAGGTGTTTTGCTTTTCCATACATGTGTTAGTTTATGCATCTTTCCCCCCCCCCAATTATTTATTCTTCAAACTTAAGCAACTAATTTTCTGGCCCTGGGGGCGAAGGGGCTGGGTAGAAGGAGCCCATTTCCTACCATCTGTCCTTGAGCCTGTCCAAGAGATAAGAATCTATCAGTTCTCACCCTGGGGACAGTTTCGGGGGTGTATTTCAGGCAAATCCTAACCACCTCTCATCTCATTACATATTCCTGGGTTCGCTGGGGCCTGAGGACGTGGCTTGGTGGGGGGTCATCCTGAAAGCAGCGTCATCTGGGGAGGGTTTGGTGTAGGGGGCATGGCAGGAGTGGAGAGACACAGGAAGTGAAAGGGGAAAGCAGCTGACACGTTGGAGTCTCAGAGCCTGAGCATGCTGGTCCCTTGACTGTGGCCCTTTCAACCTTCAGTTTACTCAACCACAGAATGGTACGAAAATAGGTTGATATTACCCTTTCTCATTCAATAGGGTTAAGCGAGATTGATTAAACACAGAAATACACTCTGTAAACTGTAAAGCTCTGGACCAGTGATGGTCTCTTCAGGGATTAGCTGGAGCAAATGTACCTCCCTCTCGCCACTGAGCTCCCTGCAGGGGCCAAGCCCTTCCCCAGCTGCCAACCACAGGCTGCGTTGGCTCCCACGTACTGAGCCACGGTTCCGTTCTCATCTCTCTCTAGCTACGTTGCTTAAATGTTGACACTGAATACACTTCGGTTAAAAAGAATGAGGCTTACCTCTAATGAAGGATGCGCTGGCAACATTCGTCAAAGTCTCAACGAACTCAGCAATTCCACTTCTAGGAATAGGTGTGCCCACGAAAGATGAAATTACATGTACAGGCGTATTCACTGCAGTGCTCTTGGTGAGAGCAAAGCATCCGGGGGAAAAAAAAAGCCCCCCCACAGGGGACTGGCTAGATCAGTTATGGACCATCCACCCGATGGAACGCTGTGAGGGCATTAAAACAAATGAGAAGGCGCCGGGTGCACTGATCCAGAAAGATCACCAACGTACACTGTAAAAAGGAAGAATGCAAGTTGCCAAACAATTCAACCTACCTCTCTCCACGGGTGTAAATAATCAAAGCGACCTATACATATATGAATCTATTTTGTATGAAAACACAGAGGAAACGCAGGGAGGGATGTGGCCACTTGTTGGAAATGGCCGTCTCCGGGAAGGAAGGTGGGAGAAGGGGACCAGGAGAAGGGGCCTCAACCATTTTTGTCCCATTTATTTCAGGGATGGTTGCCATTGCTTTGCAATGTGAATCTATTTGTGTATTTTCTGTGTAATTTTTTAAACTTGAAAGTTATATATTTTTTTACACATACATTATTTTTATACTATACACACACATACACACACACATAAGCCTTAGATTCTTCCACTGTCTTGGGGCGCCTGGGTGGCTCAGTTGGTTAAGCGTCTGCCTTTGGCTCAGAGCATGATCCCGGGGTCCTGGGGTCAAGCCCCACATCAGGCTCCCTGCTGAGCAGGGAGTCTGCTTCTCCCTCTGCCTGCCGCTCCCCCTTAATAGATAAATAAATAATTAAAAAAAAATCTTTCACTGTTTTTAAAACTTTGGCTCCCTGGCTACTGTTTCAGGAACTTTCTGAGATCATCGGAGCCTCTTCCGAGCTGGCGCCTCCTCCTGGAGGAGGTGCTCTAAGCAGCCCTGAGTCCCATCCTCGAGGACAGCAGCCCTGCGCCCAGGCCTACTTCCTGCCCAGGGATGATCCCTTGAGCTTGTTCTCATGCCCTCTGTGCAGGGAGGAAGGCAAAACCCAAAACACCTTCATCCATTCATTCCTTAAACAAATAATACTTGATCGCGAATGAAAGCAGACACAATGAGGGTCTAGTGAAGAGAGACTCTGATCAAATAGCCTTCTCAGTAAACATGACATGAGGTCCGTGATGCAGGCTCTGGCAGACAGAGCCCGAGAAGGTTCTGAGGAAGGGAAAGTGATGGAGGTTTTTCTCCCACTTTCGCTGAGAGTCTCCACCACTTTCTGCTCCAGTCCTCACCCTCTCCACCCTCCACGAACTGGAACCTGCTCAGCTGGGGTCTTCAGCAGCTGGCCCAGGGGGTCCCCCAGGAGTGGAGCTAGGGGAGAAAACGCCAGGCAGGACCCGGGAAGCCATCAGCATATGAGCTCAGACCAAAGAGCTCTCGGGTGGGGAAGCGGGCCCACGGGGCAGCCTGATTCCAGAACAGTCACCATCATCAGCCTTGTTCACAGGGGCTGGCCTCCAGCCAACCGAGGCCAGCCCCTCCCCAACATCTGCCCTGCAAGGGTCCTGGGCAGCAAGGCCACTGCTGAGTGGGCTCCTCTGGTTTAGAATTGGCGGTTTCACAGCCAGTGCCAATGTCTGGACCACGAAGAGTATTCATGCGTGTGTGTGTGTGTGTGTGTGTGCGTGCATGCGTGTGTGCACATGCACACTATACACACAGACCCATGCTCTGTGGACAGAGTGTCAATTCATTCCAGACGTCCTGGAAGAGCCCCAGTTTCACATATTTGGACACCACAAACCATTGAAATCTCCCGAAGATTCCAACATGATTATTTATGCAGCACTCCTTCAGTCTTGTTCCAAAAAAAGGATTTGAGAACCAGCTTGTAGAGTTGTAGATACCTCAGGATTTAAAAATAACAGGCCGGGAGATGAGGGGGAAGGGAGAGTGAGATGACACAGAAATGCATCAGTCAGGGTCTGGGCACAGGCTGAGGCAGGCCCCAGAGGGACCTCAGCGTTTCCAGGTGGTCGGAGCGCAGCGGGAAGCAAGGCATGGATTCCTGCTCTTCAGACCTGCAGGAATTTCCCCCAGAAGTCCTCTGAAAGATGCAGTGTGACTCAGAGTCGGACGTAGCGGTTTGGCGATACGTGACCACTTTTGTCAAAACTCACTGAATAGTGCACATGAGATGCATGCATTTCACTGGGTGATTTTGCCTCGAAGAGAAAAGAGCCCCAAACAAATACAGTTGGTGAGACTCCTGTGAAGTGTTTAGGGGTGCGGTGACCCAGCATCTGTACCTTACTGGGAAAGGCATGGGAGAAGCCAAGTGGCTGGCGGGCGGGCAGGCGGGCGGAGAAGAGGTCGTGATAAAGCAAAGCAGAGTAAAATAGAGTCTCAGTGGACATTCGGCGGACGCATGGTGTGAAATGTGCAATTCCCCAACTTTCCTGCGTGTTTGAACACTTTTATAATGAAAGTTTGGGCACTCTGAGAAGTGAAGCGGACTATGGAAGCTACCATCCATACCCGGAAGGGAAAAGGCCCTACGTTTTGTTCCCAGGGCCCGAGCTAGCAGCCGCCCTCCAAGTCCGCAGACCCTGGGGCAGAGATCAGGGTTCTAGGACGCAGAGCTCCCCTTCAGCAGGGACAGAGGGGCCTGGCTCCGGCAGAGCCCACGGCATGGCAGGATTGGGGCAGCTCCCAAACAAACGAGGCCCTCAGATCACAGAGACCCCTCGTCAGACCATCGGGCGCTGTGCCTCACCCAGAACACCCCTGTACATGGGGTTCAGCCTTGAGAGCGTGGTGGCGTTGATGACAGGATCATTTACTGGGGACTTTCTCTCTGCCAGGCCCCGCAGGAAGCACCTACATCTCTCGTGTCATTTAATGTCTAAGTGATGCTAGGAAGCGTCATCCCCATTTATACATGAAAAATGGCTCAGAGAGGTTCAGGGACGTGTGCGTAACACTCAGCTGCCAGATGCTGAGCTGGGAAGCCAAGTTATGTTTGACTCCAGAGTCTTCGAGCCGAACCACTGCCCTCTTCTGCTCCACAAGCCGCTCACCCCATCCCTTCTACCCTCCTCCCCACCCCCTGCCCCAGAGGCCTGTCACAGACAACTTGCCCCTGTTGCAGCCGCAGAAGAAAGTCTGACTCGGGCCCAGAGTGCTCCTTACAAGCCAAGCACCCCATCCTGGCCCCATGCACCTGCTCCCCCGGACAGATCTATACCATGAGGTATAGATTTATACCGTTTTCCCAACATTCCCTGGATGGACACACACACATACACAACCTCCTGATGTGCTCCCGTCATCCCTGCAAACCCCTCACCTCCATCCCAGCATCTTCAGCACTGCTCTGACCAGCTTCCCTGCCCCCTACAAAACCCAGACCAAGACAACCTAAAAACGGCCTGTCACCTCTTTACTAGAACCTCAGAGCTAAGGAAGGCCAGACAACTAGTAGCCAGCCTCCTTAGTTTTTACAGGGGAGGAAACAAAAGCCCAGAGAGGGGCAATGGGTGGCCCAATGTCACACAGCACGCCAGGACCGAACCCTGTCTCCTGGGACTGGTCCCCTCAGGTCAGGGCCGGACAGGGCTGAGTTGCGTTGCAGGGCTGGGGGTGGTGGTGGATGGAGCCTAGAGACCCCTCTGGAGAGAGGAAAACTAGCTCCTATGGCCAGGGAAGAGCATTGCTAGGCCCTGCGGTGCAGCCAGGGGACCCTGAGAGAACTGCTCGCATTTTCTAGATAGGGAGCCTCGGTCCCAGAGAGAGAAAGTCACCGTCACTGGATTCCACCGCTCCTTCTTGGCTACGTGGAGGCAGGAATCTCTTTTCCTGAATCCCCAGCATCTTTCCCACTCCAGCCCCTCCGGTAGCTCTGAAGGCTCCTGAGCTAAGAGCAGGCTGAGCTAGGCCTGTCCCGCACGCAGACCCGAGTGCCCAGCACCCACAGTGCTGCCCAGCCCTACACAGGCAGGCTGAGCTAGGCCTGTCCCACGTGCAGACCCGAGTGCCCGGCACCCACCAGTGCTGCCCAGCCCTACACAGCAGGCTGAGCTAGGCCTGTCCCACGTGCAGACCCGAGTGCCCGGCACCCACAGTGCTGCCCAGCCCTACACAGCAGGCTGAGCTAGGCCTGTCCCGCACGCAGACCCGAGTGCCCGGCACCCACAGTGCTGCCCAGCCCTACAGAGCAGGCTGAGCTAGGCCTGTCCCGCACGCAGACCTGAGTGCCCGGCACCCACTGGTGCTGCCCAGCCCTACACAGCAGGCTGAGCTAGGCCTGTCCCGCACGCAGACCCGAGTGCCCGGCACCCACCGTGCTGCCCAGCCCTACAGAGCAGGCTGAGCTAGGCCTGTCCCGCACGCAGACCTGAGTGCCTGGCACCCACAGTGCTGCCCAGCCCTACACAGCAGGCTGAGCTAGGCCTGTCCCGCACGCAGACCCGAGTGCCCGGCACCCACAGTGCTGCCCAGCCCTACAGAGCAGGCTGAGCTAGGCCTGTCCCGCACGCAGACCTGAGTGCCCGGCACCCACTGGTGCTGCCCAGCCCTACACAGCAGGCTGAGCTAGGCCTGTCCCGCACGCAGACCCGAGTGCCCGGCACCCACCGGGCTGCCCAGCCTTTACTAAGTCCCTTCCTAAAAGCCACAGAACTTGGGCTGCATGCTGGATCCTGCAGGGGCTGCTGGCAGAGGGCCCCCAGCTCTGCAGCCCCTTGCAGGGAGAGAAAGAAGGAGCTATAAGGGCCCAATGGCCACCTGCCCTCCAGCACACCTGCTTTTCAGCCTGGCCTTTCAACCTCAGACCCAAAGGTAGGGTCCTGCCCTGGTTGCTGCAGGCCTCAGGCTGGACCCAAGCAGCCCTGGACTGGATGGGGAGGGAGGTGATAGAGAGTCAGCCAGCTGTGAGACCCAGGTGCTTCCAGCCAGAGCCAGGCTCAGAGCTGGTGGAAGGAGAGGGAACAGGAATAGGACAGTAGAGACAGACAGCCCCCAAGCAGCCCCGGCCATGCCAGGCTGACCATCCCCTCCAACACAAACACTGGGCCCCTGGCTCTGCAGGAAGGGAGCATTTTTCAGAGATGACATCAGCTCTTAAAGTTTTATATATCCTGCCTACCTCAGCCCAGAGAGCAGAGTCCCCAGAGCCCGGAGCCTGGTGAGGCAGGCACCAGCCCTGGTGCAAACAGTTCCCCAAACACATCTCAGGGCCTTTGCTCAGGCTGTTTCCATTGTCAGTTCCCACACCTTCCCAGCTCCACGCCACCTAGCCAACATCTCCGCGGCCTTCACATGTCATATCCAATGTCCCCTCCCTCGTGAAGCCAGTCCCACCTCCCTGAGCCTCTAGTGTCCCGTCCATCCTTCCAGCAGAGTCGTTCGTGATCCCCACACCCCACTCCACCCCTGCCGTACAGTGTTTAGAACCACTTTCCCTCCCCCCAACCCCTGCCTTCCTCCCCCACCAGACCTCAAGCCCCTGGAGGGCACAGGACAAGTCCCATTCCACTCTGGCAGAAAGAGATTAATCAACCACTGAGGGCAAAGGGGCACCCAGCTGAGAGAGCCCCAGTGAGGCTCCGTACAGGCAGGGGAGCTGGAGGTGAATGGGGTGAAGGGAGTCCCACGGGGGACCTGGGGAGCCACGATGGGAAGCCACAGGGGCTGAGTCTCCCGGGAGGGTGTTCCAGCAGGGAATCCTGGTTGAGTGAGTGAGGAAAGGAATGAATGAAGGGTCCAAACAAAGAAGGTAAGGTGGAAAAACCGACTTCGCCTTCTGCTGTGAGTTTTCTCTGGCTGCACGGACAGGTGGACACAAGGAGAGGCGTCTGCAAATGCTGCTCCCCACCCGGCCAGCCCCACCTCCAGCTTCCCAGGCTAAGGTGTGCAGAACGGGGCACATCAGGCCCAGAAGGGGCTGGGGGCCCAGGTCTCTGCCCCTCTGCCCTCACAGGGGGCTGACAGGATGCCCCAGGGCCCAGGGCCAAGCTGCCCCTGCAGCTGACTCAGGCCCCACTGGCCAGCTCAGCATTCCTGCCCTCCCCACTGAATGGGGCTATTGAAGCTCTTTGTAGGGGGAGGTTAGGCCACTGACCACACCCTCAACCAGAGCCTTCGCTGCGCTGTGCGCTCTGCTCTCGGGCAGCACAGGCCTGCGGTCAGTGTGAGAGCGCTCTGGCTGCCACTGCTACTCTGGGGGTGTCTGGGACACAGGACGATCCCAGGTAATCCGGCTTGGCTGTACCACAGAGGGGATCCCCGTGGGAGGCATCGTCCTGACCCTCAGGACCGGAGGCCCTGGGATGGCAACCCTGCTCATGATCCCCGGCTTGGGGAGAGGTCTGTCCCCCCACACCCCCCCACAGTGCATAGGTGGGGTGCTTCAGGGGGTCTATGGGCTGTCTTGGACCCCCCTCCCCTTCAACTGGAGCTTCCCTAAGGCAGAAGTGGTTTCCCCATGCGATCAGGGACTCTCACAGGGTATGGGCCGGGTATCCCCCCTCAGACAGGGAGCAGGGTGGTCTGGAGCCTGGCTCATCAGACCCGGAGCCCCCCAAGCCCCGTGTTCCTCTCCTCCTTAACTATACCTGGTGCTCAGCCTCGGCCTCTGCTGGTGGCTCCCAGCGGAGCAATGGACCAGCTGCCCTGAGTGAGCCAGCGCTGCTCTCGATAAAGCACCCCCATCTGCCCCCCTCCTCCTCCCCTCCTGGCCTTTGCCCCCGAGCTGGGATCCAACCCCCAGCCCTGGCTGCATGGGCCTCCACCTGTCAAGTGTGCTTTTCCAGGAATGGGGGAGGGCCGGGTGCCATGAAGCCAGTGCGGGTTGTCGCACTTTGGTGGGTGCTACTGCTGGTGTCCAGGCTGGGGGCCACCAGGAAGGGATCCCCAGAAGAGGCCTCCTTCTACTATGGAACCTTCCCACTTGGTATGTCCATTCTTTTGTTGGTCTGTCCGTCTGTATGTCAGTTTGCCCACCTTGGCTGGCTTGCCAAAGACTTTGGTGTTTTAGTTTCCTGACAGGTAGGATGGGAAAAATAACTCCACATAGTTGTTCGAAAATAGAAGATGTTCCTAATAGATTTTTTAAAAACTTACTCTAGAGTGAATGTTAATCAGAACTAAAGTCGTGCAAATGACTGTTTTAAATGTGTTAGGTCCACCCCCGCCCTGCCCCACAGGGTCCCACTCCTAGGGAGACAGAGGCAGACCGTGGGGAGGGGGCCTGCCCTGGGGCCCAGGAGGGGAGTGGGAGGAGGCCTGCGGCCCAGCTTGGGGTCTCTACTTGCAGGCTTCTCCTGGGGTGTAGGCAGTTCTGCCTTCCAGACGGAGGGAGCCTGGGACCAGGACGGGAAAGGGCCCAGCATCTGGGACGCCTTCACTCACAGTGGGAAGGGAAGAGTGCTTGGGGACGAGACAGCAGACGTGGCTTGTGATGGGTACTACAAGGTGCAGGTGAGTGACATGTGTGTGTGTGGGGGGGTAAGGACACACCTGGCTGAGGTGGACAGTGACTTATGAGGGGGGCTTGGGGGACAGTGTCAATCTAGTGCTCTGCTAAGCACTGCTTATCCCACTGCAGGAAAAAGGGGGGGCCGTTGGGGACTGGAGACTGGTGGGCTGGGGTGTGTGTGCAGGAGGCGGGAGAGTGAATGTTGGAGGAAAGGAAAGCAGGGCCCCACCTGAACCAGGGCCTGCATCCAAGTGACAGGCAGCTGAGCGGCTGATACCATGACCCCGGGGTTTATAAGTCACGGGCCTGAACCCTTGGTCTCTGCTTGTGAATTGGCCCCTGTGGAGGAAGTCCCTCTGTTCGGGACCCACTTTTCTTCTCTGGGCTGACTTCTTGGAGGATTCATCCCCTAGTTTTACTAGGAACCCCCCGATGGAGATCTCAAAGCCCCCCCCCATCCTGCATGTATTTGACTCTTGGCCGGAGAAAGCGGGGCAGGTGCTTTCACACCTGTTGTGTAGATGAGGAGCTAGGGACAGGAGTGAGCAGTGGCCTGGGACCCCAGCGGGACCCCCCCCCCCCGCAGAGCCCTAGGTGACCCTGCCCTGCCTCCCACCTGTCTGCACAGGAGGACATCGTCCTGCTCAGGGAGCTGCACGTGAGCCACTACCGATTCTCCCTGTCTTGGCCTCGGCTCCTACCCACCGGTGTCCGAGGTGAGACGGGGCAGCCCTTCCCAAGCCCAAGCGTGGTCCCTTTTGGCTGTGTCGGCTTTGCGGGGACACCACAGAATGCTGGGGAGGGAGAGCAGCCCTGGGACATGGCTTCCCTGGCAGCAGCCCTCCCAGTTCTGCAGGCAGCCAGGCACCCACACCTTCCCTCAGACCCGGGACCGGGCGGGCTGGGGGCGCCTTCGGGTCCCAGAGAGGCCACTGCACTTTGGAAGGCCATGGCCCCTTTTATCTTGCCTTCAGCTGACAAGGTGAATAAGCGGGGAATCAAGTTCTACAGCGACTTTATCGACGCCCTCCTGAAGAGCAACATCACCCCCGTCGTGACCTTGCACCACTGGGATCTCCCGCAGGTGAGGCTGGGGGTGGGCTCAGCTCAGCAGATGGCGCCTGACGGGGGACGGGGCTTGCCAAGGTGGGGCAAAGGCTGGGGTCTGGACCGGGAGATGGGAGCCAAGCCAAGAACTCTGACTCACCCACGGAGGGACGTCGTGCTGATTTCACTGATGTTCGTAACAGGTGATAAGTGTGGATTTTGATGTTTTCTCAAAATATTTGGCCTAAAAACAAGTCAAACTAAAAAGAAACCTCCTTTGAGTAAGATGTGATGACATGGCATAATTAACGCGTTCGAGCAGCATCATCTGAGCACAGCCCCCCAGCAATTCCTGCTAAATCTCAAGGTCACTGTCAGACATCACTAGTCAAGCAACTCTGGCCTTCACTCTGCAAGGCCCCACGGAGATCACAGCCTACTGGGAGAGGGGCCGTGTAGGTAACTCTCTAGGGAGAGGACGGGGTCCTGTCAGTGCTTTGAAGGGTTGGTGTGCGTGAAGTGGAAGGGTGTTCTGGTTGGAGGGAGCACGGCAAGGGGGCAGAGAGGGGCATGGCAAGTGATTGGGTGAAGAGTTTGGGGAGCAGGCAGGAGTAGGAGGGGTAGAGGTGGGAGGGGCAGCTCGGGGCCAGGCCTGGAAGGCCTTGACTGCTGAGCTAAGGTGACTGGGATCATTCTGGAGGGTGAGCCACCAGAGGCCTCTAAGTTGGGGTTGGGGGTATAGAGCCGACTTTAGGGAGACAAACTGGAGACCACATTCCAGCTTCTCCCCTGATTAACTGCTTTCACTCACCGGGCCCTCTGGCATGCCCTCCAACCCACCAGGGAGAGCTCAGTAGGCGTTCTCAAAGGAAGGCTGAATCTTGGGAAAATCCTTCACGAGCAGCTGGCTTTGCTTGGGAGAGAGTCCTCCACTGAAGAAGGCAGAACCCACCCTCATAAGAGAGCGTCTGACCTTTCTCCCATCTGCACGGCCCTCAAAACCCTAGGCGGAGCTTCCACGTCCCACAGCATGTCTTCTGGGTGTATGGTTGAGGCTCTTCTCCCAACAGCAGACCTCTCTGCCTTGGCCAGTTTTCTTAAATATTCAATCTATCACATTCCTTTTAAGCATGGGAGTCTCGAACTTTCTCTGTTCCCTCCCTCTTGATCGTATATGCCACATAGTTTGTCCCCACCGATGTTGCCTCATGGTTCATCACTGGTTGTCGCGCCCAAGACCCGCTCCTTGGCTCTCCGTTGCTCTCAACAGCCTCTGTGCCGGGCATCACCCTAGTTCTCCCACATACCGCGCCTATCGACTCCAAAAGTCTTTGCTAGAGACAGACCCTCGGGGCAGCTGCCTCTCTCTGCGCCCTGTCCGCAGCTGCTCCAGGTCAAGTACGGCGGCTGGCAGAACGTGAGCATGGTCAGCTACTTTGGTGATTATGCCGATCTGTGCTTTGAGGCCTTTGGGGACCGGGTGAAGCACTGGATCACCTTCAGTGATCCTCGGGTAAGCAGGGCCCTGTCCAGGTGGGAAACCCCCCTTCCCGGACCAGAGCGCTCCTACCCCTTCTCACGGGTGCTGTGGTCCCCACGTGCCATCCCTGTAGACGATGGCAGAGAAAGGCTACGAGACGGGCCGCCACGCTCCAGGCCTGCAGCTCCACGGCACGGGCCTGTACAAGGCAGCACATCACATCATTAAGGTGAGGTGGGTCCTTCTGGGAGTGAGGGCTGGGTTCAGGGTGGAGGGACAGACCAGTGTCAGTTCAGCCTGCCCCGGGGGGTTTGAGCCTGAGCTCAGTTCTGTGTGGTTCCAGCATATTCCATCACACCTTCGCACCGTTCACTTGCATTCCATGAGGATCTATAGAGCTGCTGCCTGGTCATCCAGTGCTGGACACCGCCACCGGGACCATACAGTGGCTGCTCTCTAGAGCTTACAATCCAGTCACGGGGATGGAATGCATGCATGTGAACACTTGTCACCTGCAGGTCTAAGCAGTCTCGTGAGGAATGGTGACAAGAGCGAGGGGCAGGATGACCGTGAACTAGGGGCTGAAATCGTCAATGAATGAGCAGTAGTAACTGGGGGTTGGTGAAGGACAACAGTACGAAGGGGTTAGGAATGTTTGTCTCACGGTATGGACTTCAGAGGACCTGGGGTTGTGGAGGGAGCAATAGTGTGCGAGCAGCGCTAAAGAGCGAGGCCGACACCACCCACCAGCCCAAGGGATGGGGTGTGAGGGAAGAGCTGCAGCATAGGTGGTCTCTGGGGCAGCCAAGCTCGGTCCGGGCTCGGAAGGGACGGAGACAGGAGAAGCTGCAGGGTGACCCATGAGTTCCCAGGCTGCTGGGAAGGCTTGAGTGGGGGGAGGGGATTGGGTCACAGTGCAGGACACAGACAAGGACGTGGCTGCCTGGGGAGCAGGGATGTGAGGCATGACAGCACGGCCCCAGTGGACTCTCAGCAGAAGGGGGACAATCTGATCAAGCAGAAGTCAGGGGGCCTGTGAGTGACGCACGAGACTCTCAAATTCCTGACAGGGAGAGGACTTTCTCATCCTTTCTACATTTGGCTTATGAGTTCTTAACTGTGAACATATATTTTTATAAGATTTATTTCTTTATTTGAGAGAGAGTGAGCGAGCAGGGGGAGGAGCAGAGGGAGAGAATCTCAAGCAGACTCCCCACTGGGCAGGGAGCCCAATGCGGGACTTGATCCCACGACCCTGAGATCACGACCTGAGCCAAAATCAAGAGTCAGATGCCCAACTGACTGAGCCACACAGGCACCCCTTAAACTGTGACTGTTTAAGGGTAGATCTCTGAAGGCCTCAGTGGGTCACTGACAGTATGGAGAGAAGGCAGGTCGGCACATTTTGAATCCCATTCTCAAGACTGTTCCAGATGCTTTTGCTATGTCCCAAACTCCTTGAGCACCTCCGCCTAATTACTAGAGAAGACGAGCAGGAACAAAACAAGAAACTTCAGCAAAAGTCTTCAGAACAAGAAATCACACCGAGAGGTAGTTTATGTGTTTGTGCCAGAAAGAGACCAAGTTTCTCTACAGAACAAAGAAAACATGTGCCTCTGGCAGCCAGAGGGAGGGAGACATGGGATGGGGATCATCAAGGCTGGACTCAGGGAAAAGATGGGCCTCCATCAGATGGGATCTCTCGTCAGGACAGAGGGAGAGAAGGCAGGAGAGAAACGTGCCAGCCAGGCACCTCTGACGCACCCCTCCATTTTCAGGCCCACGCCCAAGCCTGGCACTCCTACAACAGCACGTGGCGCAGCAAGCAGCGAGGTGAGCCCCACCACCCATGCGCTAGGACACAGCCCTGGTGGGGGTGCCATTTGCACCTGCCACCCCCCTGTCTTTTCTTTTAAGGTCTGGTGGGGATCTCATTAAACTGTGATTGGGGGGAACCCATGGACATCAGCAGCCCCAAAGACATAGAAGCTGCCGAGAGATACCTCCAGTTCTGCCTGGGCTGGTTTGCCAACCCCATCTATGCCGGAGACTACCCTCAAGTCATGAAGGACCGGATCAGTGAGTCAAGTCACATTTTTAAGCTCCAGGCACCACAGCGACAGTATTGAGCCCACGTGAGGTGATGGAGAAGCAGGGGGTTGGAAGAACACACAGGGCTCCGGTGAGGCACTCAAGGGGGAACCCAGCCCCCAAGGAACTGAGAACTGTGTATTTGAATTGGGAGAGGGGAGGAACGACCCCCAGACAAATCCCCAGACATGGAGATTGAGAATTTCAGAAGCCAGAGGAAAACAGAGCTATTCTCTGGGCTGCTCTCTTCTCTGTTCTGCTCTCCTGTCCCCTTCGTCCCATGCCGCTCCCTTTCACTTGAAGTAGGAGAGAGAAGTCAAAGGCACAGTTGCAGGCAGTGCCAGCTCTCACGTTGGTTCTGTCACTTGAGAAATGCTTTCCAAGCTCGGGTTTCCACATGTCACAGAAGAGGATAAAGACGCATAGAGCTCACAAGGCTCTATCAGTTTGGGTGCTTTTAATAGCCACATATCAGAAAATGCTGACTAAAATGGCTTGAAAAGTAGGGAATTTATCATCTCAGATACTGAGTCCAGGAAAGGGCGATCCAGGGCCAGTTAAACCAACCTTCAGGGATGTCTTTAAGGACTGAGGCCAATTCCATCTTTCACTCTGGCACCTTTAGCCAGCCCATCAACTACTCCCTAGGGCCACAAGATGGCTGCAGCAGCTCCAGGCATATCTTTTATTTATTTATTTATTTTTAAATATTTTATTTATTTATTTAACACAGAGAGAGAGACAGCCAGCGAGAGAGGGAACACAAGCAGGGGGAGTGGGAGAGGAAGAAGCAGGCTCCCAGCGGAGCAGGGAGCCCGATGCAGGGCTCGATCCCACGACCCTGGGATCACACCCTGAACCAAAGGCAGACACTTAACTACTGAGCCACCCAGGTGCCCCCGGGCATCGTATCTTAACACATCAACACCCAGAGGCAGGAAAACGGAAATAGCTGGTCATACCCATTTTTAAGAACAAGAAAAATCTTCCCAGAAAACAGTCTCTAACCACAACTGATTTTCCTTCAAGGGAAGTCCTCAAGGGACGGAACTGTCACATGCCCTAGAATGTCCTAGACCACTGGGACTAGAGCTTCCTCAGAGGCTGGGGGAGCCAGAACTCTCTAAAGAGGATGAGGAAGAGGGAAAGAAAGAAGACAGCCACGGGACTATTGATAGGGTGGGAAACCAGCAGTGTCTGGCCACAGGAATCAAAGTATTTGCTCTGTTTACTTAGAGGTAGCAGTCTGCATTCCCCTATAAAGAGAGACACGGGTGGCATTGACCTAGGTTACAATCTCACGCAACAACGCTGTTTTGGATGTTTGACGAAGAACTGTCAATATTTCAACAAATTCCCTTTCTAAAGCACCATTTATCAGACTTACCTGGAATAGGCGCAGAAGGTAATAATTCCATCTCTGCTCTAACCAGCGAGTGACTCTGGGCAAGGCGTTTTACTTCTTTCGGTGTCATTCTTGTCATCTGAAAACGAAGGATTAGACAAATAGTCTCTAAAAATCTCTGGGCAATAACCAGTTCTGTGACATGTCTATACACATAGGTTCAAAATCCTGAGAACGATGTCAAGATGCCCAGGGGGAAAGCCCTCAGGGCATGGCCCACGCCCCTGCCCTGCCCTGCAGGCACAGCCCATCACTGCCCTGGCATGCCCTCCCAGGACCCCCAGAGGCCTTGGCAGGAGCCATAGCAGGACAGCACTAAAGAAGCCAAATGGCTCATTTGTCATAGAAGGGTTCTGGGGCTTCAGGCCAATTCCAGACCCCACCAACTCCAATTTTGTGGTAATTCAAATGCAAACGGGGCTGAATTTTTCCTGGTACGACATGGAAAAGAAGGATCCTCTGAGCAGTTAATACTTTCTTCACTGAAAGCATTCTGCTGGAAGTCTTGTACAAATTACTTTCAGGCGTCTCATAAGCGCAATACACGAGCCAATGTAATTCTAGACCCGTGCTGTCCCACAGAACTTCGGTGAGGATGGAAATGTTCTGTATCTGCGCCGTCCAATACAATAGCCTGTAGTCGTTTGTGTCTATTTAAATTTTTAAAAATTAAAATTCAGTCCTTTGGTGTGACTGAATTAAAGATGTATCATCTAATGGTCACATGTAGCCAGTGGCCACTGTAGTAGACAGTCCAGGGACAATGCCTTGTGGTTTTCAAGTTACTGAATGTCACTGAAAGTAATAACATGCTAGGATCTTAAAGTATTTAATAATACGGCTTTTCACTCAGTTAATCTGAACCAATAGCCTCTTTGGAAACATGTTTATGGTTATATTTTAGAACAACTCCTACAAATGTTACTTTTCTTTACTCATTTAAAGCTTTTTTTTTTTGCATAGATTATACGAAGGTTTTATGCATGTTTCAAAGTTTTTAAATTACAAGAGAGCACAAGGTGAGAAGTCCAGCTTCCCTCCCTCCCTGTCCCCGCTGCTCCCATCCTCCCCAGCAGAGAGCACACTTCCCGAGATGGGCTGTGCACGTGTGAGCAGAAACACTCCTGCCCCGTGTGTGTACTCTGCGCAACACTCTGCATCTTTCATTTAAACATGTATCTTGGCATTCTTTCCATGTTGGTATATAAAGTGCTGCCTCATTCATTCCTACGACTACACACTGCTGTACAGATGGATATCAATCATTTAACCAGTCTCTCCTGATAAGACATTTAGGTTGTTTCCAATCTTTTGCTACTTATCCTACAATGAAGATCCTTGTACACGCATCCTTTTACACGTGCGAGTAAAACGCAGGATAAACAGATATGGAATCGGCCAGTGAAAGGACTCACCCTTTTACAATTTTAAACACTAGGACAAAATTTCCCAACCCGGAAGTCGTACCAGCCTACACTACGACGGTGCATGAACGTGACCGTATGTCCCCCTACACCACCATCCGCACCATGAGTGGCCTTCCACTTCTCTTCCCAGAGACAACCAAAATTACTAATTTTTGATATAATAATACAGGAATCCAACTCCACTTCCTTCCATATAGCTACAAAGTTGTCTGCATACCATTCACCGAGTAATCTATGGAAATGTAATTTTCAAGCAATATAAACTTTTAACATTTTGAGTAGTATTCAAATGTCAAAATTCCAGTTCAAAAGGCTAAGGTTATGTTTTCCATACAAACGAATCTCAAAGCCTGGGATCTGGTTAACAATTTTTATGTCAACATGCCAGTGTCGTTATGGTACGTTAACAGAAAAAGGATTGTGAGAAAGCCAAACTTTGTTAAATTCGATTTTTCTCTCTCAATAGGGAAAAAGAGTGCAGAGCAAGGCCTGGATATGTCAAGGTTACCTGTGTTCTCACTCCAGGAAAAGGGCTACATTAAAGGCACATCTGATTTCTTGGGATTAGGCCATTTTACTACTCGGTACATCACAGAAAGGAACTACCCCTCCCGCCAGGGGCCCAGCTACCAGAATGATCGTGACTTAGTAGAACTGGTTGACCCTAACTGGCCTGATCTGGGTTCTAAGTGGCTCTATTCTGTGCCATGGGGATTTAGAAGGCTTCTCCACTTCGCTCAGGTGATTACCACGTTAAGCTATTTGATGATTTTTTTTTCTTTAAAGACTATTTGAGACAGAAAGAATGAGAGCGTGTGAGTAAGCACGCGCTGGGGGAGGACAGGGAGGTGGACAAGCAGACTCCCAGCTGAGCCGACTCGGGGCCTTCTCTCATGACCTGAAGAAGACCATGACCCCTGCTGAAATCAAGAGTCCAACTGACTGAGCCACCCAGGTGCCCCTAATGAACATTTCTGACCTCAATTCATGATCTTACAGCTTAAGCTCAGGTGCCTACATTTTCTGAAATTTTAAATTCCACTTAGGTGCATATGTTTTAAAGTGAAGCTCAGTCACCTCTACTTCAGAGGCTACTAGATACACAGGCTCTAGAGACTAATGCCCGCCATGAGTAACCGTCTCAATGTATAGAACTGTAGCTGCAAATTCTCGTCCCACATTTAGTTATCGGGCTGCCCTTCTCGCTTGAGATGAACTATGCGGGAAAGAACAAGACCTGAAGTACATTTTCTCTATGATGATGCTGATTCACTGAGAAATGTCTTTTGTATGAACTTGCTCCTGTCCACATTCACCTCCAAACAAATGTGTGAACTGGCACCTACTAAAAGCTAAATACTCGCGATTCGAATACGGCAGGCTTGAATCCACCGTTCCCCTATGTGTCTTGGACGCAGAAACCCCCTTGGAAGTCAGAGTTTTTAAGATATTCCTATGACTCACTTTCAGACTCAATACGGCAATCCTCCCATCTATGTGACAGAAAACGGCGCGTCTCAAATATTGCACTGTATGCAATTATGTGATGAGTGGAGAATTCAGTACCTTAAGGGCTACATAAATGAAATGTTAAAAGGTGAGCTACGAACCAAGACGGTCTTCACATATTTTCTACTTAACTTGGACAGAATTTGGTAACAGCTTGTTTGGTAACAAATGCTTGTTTCTGAATCTCATAAATGAATACATTTAAAATTATCTTCACAATGTTATTTTTCCGAGTAAGTGAAATATACTAAAAACGGAACAAAATGTCTTTGCAGCTATAAAAGATGGTGCTAATATAAAAGGGTATACTTCCTGGTCTTTGTTGGATAAGTTTGAATGGGAGAAAGGATACTCAGATAGATATGGATTCTACTATGTGGTATTTAACAACAGAAATAAGCCACGCTACCCAAAGGCGTCAGTTCAATATTACAAGAAGATTATCACTGCCAATGGGTTTCCCAACTCAAGAGAGGTAGGACTAATTATTGATGTTACTTGTTCTAGATTTTTTAAAAAATCTCTACACCAAATGCGGGGCTCAAACTCACAACCCTGAAGATCAAGAGTCATGTGCTCTTCTGAGCCAGCCAGGCGCCCCTGGGAACACGGGCCTTTGACTCTTACTCTAACTTGTGCCACCTCTTTGCTCATTTGCTTAGAATGGGGTAAACACGCCTTAACATTCAGTCCTCACTTTATTTATTTTTTTTTTTTTTAAAGATTTTATTTATTTATTTGACAGAGAGAGAGACAGCCAGTGAGAGAGGGAACACAAGCAGGGGGAGTGGGAGAGGAAGAAGCAGGCTCATAGCAGAGGAGCCTGATGGGGCTCGATCCCATAACGCCGGGATCACGCCCTGAGCCGAAGGCAGACGCTTAACCGCTGCGCCACCCAGGCGCCCCTCAGTCCTCACTTTAAATTCAACCCTAACTTGCAGAGCATGAAGGGCCAGCTGGAGTTATGCAGAAGTCCTATTTGTTTTAGGTTATGAGAGTCGGTAGACACTTCTAGTTAAAAGTTATTCTAAATGTTACGTCTTAATGCAAACAAATACTGCCTACTTAACTCTTCAACATATATGGAAACAGGAAGATTAAGTGTATAATGACCATAACTTTCATTTCTTTTCCCACGAGTTCCAAAATGGAATTAAAAATAATCAAACTTAATATTAACAATCCTTTAAAACACACCAAACATTTTCAGTTACCTATAAATTTTTCTATCCGTTCTCTATGTTGCTATTGATGGCAGGGAATAAAAATTATAATTTAGAATGTCTCAATAAAGACAATTTCTAAAAATAAATCTCACTTGTTTACCAACATGCTTTTAGGATGAGCCCAGTGGCACCAGGAACAAACAGTGACTCATAAGCATTCACCAGTTTGGCATTTCTAGAAAAGCCCTAGATTGTAAGCTCCGCGAGAATAAAGACCGGTTTTGGTTTGTTTTATTTTGACTCCCTCACAATGATGCACATAGGTATTTAATTAACTAATTTAATTCCAGGCAGCTTTAAATGTTTTTAATCCCACGTTATTTCAAAAGCTATTTGGAACAGCAAAAAATTAGCCTAAGATGACATTACTTATCTGGTGGGTTTTTATTAGGTGGAAAGTTGGTACCGCAAAGCCTTGGAAACTTGTTCTATCAACAACCAGATGCTTGCTGCAGGTGAGTATATTTTAATTTTTCCCTTTGATAATTAAGGCACATAATTATACATATGACAAGCAAAACCTCAAAATGCGGATCTACCTGAAGTCAATCATTCCGAAACATACAATTAAAAATGAATTTTTTCCTTCACTTTGAAACAACATCAAATTTGTTTTATAAGCACTTCAAATAACATTTTAAAAATCTACCACAAAAGAGAAATATTTTATCCGCCCTAATTTTATTCTTTCTGAATCATACAGCCAAGTTTATAAACCTATTTTTGTTGCAGTGGGCTTTGTGGAAGGACAGAAAAATGCAACCATATTCAAGTAAAAAAAAAAAAAAAAAAGGCAAAGCATACTCCAGATATTATATTTACTCATTCAGCAAGTAATTATTGAGCAACTTAGCTAGGGGGTGTTTTAAGCCCAGCAATACACCAAACAAGGTCCCCGACCTCACGGAAGGCAAGGTTTCTCGTGCAATGGGATTGAAAAGGCTCAGAGATGCAGAATAACAGAGACGCGTCCACACGTCACCGAACGCCAGCACGCAGCATGTGTTTCTTTGAATTCTGTCTTTCCCTAAGGGCAATCAGAGAAATATACTTCCTGCTTTAACAAACCCATCTTTAATGTGGTATCAGAGGCGGAAAGTAATAGACGAAACAAATCCTACCAATCTAGCTGTTTTTTTTCTTTTTTCTTTTTCTAAGTCAGCTATTTTTACAGGCCAATACACTACTGTGCCCTGCTCCCCTCTAAATAACCAGGTAATATTAAGGAGGCATATTCCTTTAAAGCAAAATAAATGGTATTTTACCACCTAGACACATGACGTAGAATATACTGCCGCGTCTGCGAATTGTGTGGGAGCGGGGCCTCATGCCGTATCATCGCGGCAAATTGTGTGGGAGCGGGGCCTCATGCCGTATTCATCGTGGTGAATTGTGTGGGAGCGGGGCCTCATGCCGTATCATCGTGGTGGCCAGGGTGCCAGGCACAAAACCCAGAAGTGGGAATTACATAAATGTCCACTACTATAATCATGTACATGAAACATGCTTATCTTTCAACTCTTCAAGATTATTACTTAACTACGCAAGAACTGCCAAAGAAACTTTCAGTATGGAACTCCCACACCTCTTAAGCTACACAATGACATCTTTGAAAGGTTACAAATGCTTCCCAAGGATTTTTCTTTCACAAACACCCCCCAGTGAAAAATACAGCAACCGTGGAACACGCCTGTTAATATCCTCACATGAATTTATGGTAAGTATAACATACACTTAGACTTTATTCCAATATCTATAGAAGAATTAAATGTAGGCATTCTTTACCCCATACTTTGTGAAATATTTTAAAAGCCCTCAAGTAATTTTTTTAAGAACATTTAATTCACCATGTTCTCTTTTAGAGCAAGCGACAATGATTACAGAGCCTGATGTTGCCACGCGCCAAGTTTTTCCCAACACAGCGCAATCTTTCAGGATGAGCCTGTATCCGGCGGAAATGATGACCTGCTCATTCGTGGTGTTCTCTCTCCCATTTCAGAGCCTCTGCGAAGCCACATGCAGATGGTGACGGAGATCGTGGTACCTACAGTCTGCACCCTGTGTGTACTAATCTCTGCCGTTCTCCTGATGTTCCTCCTGCGGAGCCAGAGCTGAGACAGGGCTACCGACTGCAGCTTCATCTTTCCTCGAGAATCTTCAGGCTCTTCCTCCTTTCTCTGCTTTGAAGGTTTATATATATTTCTGTTTTCAGGCTCTGTGATAAAAAAAAAATTTTTTTTTTTGGTCTTGTGCTGGGATTTAAAAATTAGAAAATAAAAATAAGCATAAATGAAATAAAAATCACCTGTCAAAGTCAATGTTAATATTTTGCTGTCTATTTGCATCTATTTTCACTTGGCAAAAAAAGTATCAAAGTGCACAAACTGTTTTGATACTCAATTTTTTTTTTCCTTATAAAAATCTATCCAGGGGCACCTGGGTGGCTCAATCGATTAGGCAACCAACTCTTGATTTTGGCTCAGGTCATGATCTCGGGGTCCTGGCCCACAACATGATCGAGGCCCACAACAGGGGCTCCCCAATCAGCACGGAGTTCGCTTGTCTCCCTCTCCCTCTGCCCATCCTCCTGCTCATGCTTTCCTCTTAAATGAATAAATAGATCTTCAAAGAAATAAATAAAAATTAAAATCTATCCAGAAACATTAATGTGGAAATAATTGTCATCTTAGCACTGTCCTACGCACAATGGACAGAGTCAATCATCTACAGATAACAATCCCTTCAGGTTCTAAATTCTATCAAGCAACTAGGAAAATACATTAGGCGGGTACCAAGTAAGTGAGCACATACATATAAACTTTCTTGCGCTAAACTCAACCTCAGTGAAATACACAAAGAAATATTACATATGTAATATCTCTTCTGTAACTAGATATTCAGGGTTTTTAAAATAAAGGTCCACTTCATGCTTTAGTGATGCTAAAATGCTAAAATTAAATGACATCTATTTATTTGGGGATAAAATATAGCTTAAGAAAGAATGATATGAAGCATTTTACTCATTACCTGATTCTACTGTTTCTAAAACACAAAAACAGTAAGATAGTAGAAAATGCTGTTGCATTAATTCTCTTGGTTACTACTATCTCAAACATTTTAAAAAGGGTATTTACATCTGGGGCTTTAGTGCTACAATTGGGCTGGGGTATAACCGTTTTGTTCTTTTTAAATTTTTATTTAAACTCTAGTTAATTAACATACAGTAAAATATTGGTTTCAGGAGTAAAATTTAGTGATTGATCACTTAGATATAACACCCTGTGATCAACGCAAGTGCTCTCCTTAATGTCCATCACCCATCTAGCCCACCCCCCACCCACTTCCCTCCAACAAACCTGTTTGCTCTCTAACGTTAAAAGAGTCTCTCATGGTTTGCTTCCATTTTCCCCCATCCCATGTGCTCATCCGTTGTGGTTTTTTTTTTTTTCCTTAAATTCCAGGAGTGAAATCACATGGTACTTGTCCATCTCTGACTGACATATTTCACTTAGCATAATATACTCTAGCTCCATCCATGTCATTGCAAATGGCAAGACTTTGTACTTTTTGATGGCTGCGTAATATTCCATTGTATATAGATACCACCTCTTCTTTCTTCATTCATCAGTCAATGGACACTTGAGCTCTTTCCATAGTTTGGCTATTGTTGATAATGCTGTTATAAAACCTCCGGGTGCTGAGGTAAAATTGTTTTTAACAGAACTTTGCTTTCAATGTCAAATCGACAATCGTTCAGGGTTTTTCTCTCCCATCAATATTTTGAAATCAAACTCTCTACCACACATACAGATTTAAAATGCAAAGACATTACCACTCAAAAAAATGTTTCTGTTTTTCTAGTTTTAGGATTAACCTGACCTATTAAGTTGACTACAGAAGATAGAAAGGAAACTAAAGACTTGCATTGCTCAAGAATATCTGGTTAGCCTCTTGCGTGACTACTGAAAAATAATCCATATTCCAAATGGATTAAATCAACAACTCTGTTGTAGAAAAAACTGAAACATAAGATAATACATTACAAAGTATTTGGAGGGAACACAAAGTGAACATACTACCTTACAGAGGACTCCATCAGCAGACTTCACTTGAAGTGCACCTGGCTGCAGGTAACCAGGTTAGTGAAGGACATCCTTTCTTCCAGGCTACCATTCAGTGTTAATTCAGAAACGTCTGTAACCAGACAGAGATCAGAACTGTTTACCAGGCTGCTAGACCTTCTACTATATACTGCTGAATTTTATAATAATCAAGAGGTAATCTGAATGACAAGTGTCTTCTACTTAGAATTTATGAGACAAAAACCAGTAGGGATGATTCCTTTAAATAGTAAACCCTTTGATGTACTGAAAACATGATTAAAGAAAATACAAAGCAGATTTTTTTTAAATTCTATATTTTTAAATTGGGAACCTACTGCTTTATCTTTGTGCCTCATCCACTATGGTTAAACGCTTTTTCCAATCTTAACATGTTTCAGAAAACAATTTCTACTTGGGATTTCTAATCTTAGGGCCAGACACATATGCATTTTTTCCTCTGCTAAAGACTGCTGTATTTAAGAAATAAATGGTACCATTAACATTTAGATGAAATTATGTCCCTGTTCTTATGGGTCAACATTTTGTTTCCACATTCTCACCATTCTCAACAATCATCTGTGGAGTGCCCAGTGGGTGAGCAGCACTCTCCCGGACACTGTTCTTCTCCCCGTTCACCCCAAATCATTATTCTCTTCCCCATGACACTTCTTCTCAATCTTCCTGCCTTTGATCTCAATGTTTTACTCAATAGTATCACAACATGAGACATCTTGAAAAGCTATTAGGTGACCTAAGCGCTCAGTCCAATGAGGCAGGAAGTCTAACCTCTGAAATGCACATGATGTTTGGCAAAAATAAATCATAACTGGGCTTTAATATCTACAATTGGGTCTTTGACTAGCCCATGATGCTTACAAGTGAGGGCCTCCTTCACCAGTGGGTCTTTGGGTTGGAAGTGACTGAATAATTTCTAGATGAACATAAGATGCGGAGAAGAGGTTATAAAGTTCTAGCCAAAATGGAGTATGAGTGCTTTTCCAAGCATGCAAAAATATACGATTTCATAAGAATTCCTATCTAAAAAAAAAAAATTCCTTATTTTCATAGATGGAGTCATTGGAATAATGCATCAATAAATTGTTTTAACTGTAACTAAAGTAACTTTCACTCTTATTTAAGTAATCTGCATCAAAGACTCTAGAAGGTATGTTTAATCTATTTCACTTATTCAGCATCATTGAAAAAAGGTGTTTAATCTTGCATGAATTTCCTCATAAAACAGGTTTAATCTTTATATAAGAAAACTTACTTTAAAACGGCATTTTCCAAAAATGTATCACATATGTTCATAGCTTTAAAACTTCATTTTTAATCATAAAATATAGGACTTTTAAAAAAACAAACCAAACTGAAACAACATATGTAGAGAAACAAAATGCTTAAACTGGTGGTTCTCAAACTAGTTACACGACGGAATCACCCGGACAATGCTGAAAATCACTGATGTCCAGGCATTACTAGCTCAGAGGTTCTGATTTACTTGGTCTTGGTATTAAGACTTTAAAAGCTCCCTCAATGATTTTAATGTTCACCCAAAGCCGAGAACAACCCCTGCCCCCATCATGCCACACCTCCAGGTTAAAAGTTCATCGCATCCTTCCAGATCTTTCCTCATGCTCCATTCTCCATATTTTTCCAGGCTTTTGCTACTGTAAACAATACCACAGTCATTCATAGGTCTTTTTCCGCATGTCTGGCTTTATGTATGGAATAAATCCCTACTAATCAAACTACTGGTCTACAAAATGTATTTTAAACTTTGGTGGGTATCGCTCTCCACGGATCTGTACAGTCTTACACCCCAACACACAGTGTGTGAGGCTGATCACTGGTTCACATCCTTGCCGGTACTGGGACGCCAAACTTTTTGGTCTTTGCTAATCTGACAGGTTAAGGATGGTATCTTTGGAATATAAAAGTGCATTTCTCTTACTATAGGTGGGGCTGAGCACCTTTTGTTTTGAAGATGACATCTGAATTTCCTTTTTGGTAAACTGTTCATGTTACTTGCCCATTTTTCTATTCGGTTATTAATATATTTTTCTTACTGATTTGAAAGTTCTTTTTATACTAGGCAACGTAGCCCCTTTTCTGAACATGAGCTGCAAATTTATTTTCCTAGTTCATTACTTGTTGTTTTGCCCCCGGTATTTTTTGTCATGCAGAAATTTTTCTAATTTTATATGGTTGATTTTCAAGCTTTATACCTTTCAGGTTTCATATCACACTTAGAAAAGACAGCATGATTTTAACTGATGGTTCTCGGGAAAATTTTTCAGTTTCTTTAGGACTTGGTCTCATTCAGCCATATGAACAGAGAAGTTCTCATTATGCTTGAAATCAAAAAACATTTCGGGGAGAAGAACAAACATTTTCTGGAAATAATTTTGCAAGGTACCAATCTCTAAAATAGAACTATTTGCATAGTTCTGCAGTTCAACATCCAGCAGTGGCTGACTATAGGCTTTTGAAATCTTTTCAGATTCTCTCTTAAAACTATCAAATTTGATTTTGGATAATCATCGCAATATCTGAAATGCAGCCATTTAAGGTCTATAAAACGAGAGGACAGCATCATGCACTCCTCACACACGAAGATAATAGTTTTGCAGGTGCTTGCTTAAGGAAAATACTTGGAGCCAACTTCTCACACCAGGGGCCCACACACATTCTCTGACTGACACGGACCATCTTTGATAGAACATTAGAAGTATCAACCCTCTTCCAGCCCCCTGGAGAAGACATTAGGGCAGAAATTTCATCACTGAAAGAGTACACAGAAGAATGACTTGGCATCCCAACCTTATAATCTATTTTCACACCTGTATCCCTATTGCTTGATCTCTTTGAACAAAAGTTCCTCTACCCAGGATAATGAGAAAAAGCACTCTTCCGGGGTTTTCTTCCAGAATAAATATGTTGTACACCTAGAGTTCAGGAAAATTACTTAAAACTGAACATGAGAGCTCTCATACTGTGCCAGTAAAGATTCAGTTTCTCTTCCATTGGAAGAATTCATCTGAATAGATGACAAACCATCTTTACCAGGTTTGTGGAAGCTCAGATGGTCTACAGGTGCACTGTCACTCAGCTGCCAAACTGTTTTCACCTTCTTCTGACCACCACTAATTTCCACTTTCCATTTCTGTGGCTTCTCACTAAGGAAAGAAAACACATCAAAGGGGGGAAAAAGCCCCAGTTATCTTATTTTCCTTCCTTCCTCCCTCCCTCCCTCCTTTCCTTCCTTCCATCCATCCTTCTATCCTTCCTCCTTCCCACACTCCCTCCCTGCCTCCCTTCCTCCCTTCCTTTCTTCCATACTCATTAGCGAAGTCCTAATGTGAGAGGCACAGGGGAAGAAGAGATGGACAGGCAGCAATTCTAAATTTTGGGTCTTGGTCAGAACTACCTACAAGACACTGACAACAGGCATTCATATCTAACAGGTGTCTAGAAACATGGCCTAAAGCTCAGGAGCTAGAGATATGAGCTACAAATCATCATTAGCACAGAGGAAGCGAGGCCTTCGGTATGAACACAATCATCCAGGGAAGACTGAAAGTAAGAAGAAAAGGAGGCAGAAGGTGGAGTTCTGGTGAAAACCCCCATGAGAAGCAGGCAGAGGAAGAACTTGAAGAGAGATCTACTCTCGGTCTTGGAGGTGGTGGGCCAGAAAGAAAAAATTAAAATTAAGACAGAAGCTATGTCACAGAAATGAAGCAAGGGGACAGGTCCAAGAAAGGAATAGTGTTAAATGCCAAACAGCCTTGTAAGTGCTTACTTATAAGGAGAAAGAATTAGTGGGCCAGCTAATGACACAAAGGACTAAAATACACTCTTTTACTGGAAAGTTGTCCACTGGATTTGGCAATTAGGAGGTCACTGGAGACCTCTGCCAGAGCAGTTTCAAGGAATGACAGGGTTTGGCTGAGAAGGAACCAAACTGAGGGAGGGTATAAACAGAGGGGCTTCAGTAGAAGAGAAATTTCAAGTACATTACATGCAGACAGAAGAGCCAGGGAGACCAGAACATCATTTGAGGCAACCTCAGAGTCCATGTGGATGGCCAATCTATCACCTTAGCCTCACAGTTCCCACACTTCCTCAATCCCAAACCCTCTCACTTCCACAGCCATACCCTTGACTTTGTCATCATTACCCCGATCACTTCCTTCCCAGTCTGTCATTTCCCTTCTGGTATATTTTCTGCCGTATACTGTGAAGGAATTACAGACTGAGAGAAAAATGAAAGACCAGAGGCCTATGGGTAGAAAGAGAAAAGACAAAAGAAAGGTCTGGGAGAAGAAAGAGGGGCAACTCCCATCAGATGACAAAGAACAGGATAGAGATGATTAAGGTTTCAGAGGTGGAGCAGCTCTTGGTCATGAGATCCCCAGTGAAAGGACACAGAAACTGCCCAGGAATGACAGCCAGGCTTAAAGTATAATTTTTTTTTTAAAGATTTTACTTATTTATTTGAGAGACAGAGAGAAAGAGTGCATGTGCATAAGTAGGGGGAGGGGCAGAAGAGGGAGAGGGAGAAGCAGACTCCCCACTGAACGGGGAACCAGACATGGGGCTCGATCTCAGAACCCTCAGAACATGACCCAAGCTAAAGGCAGACGGCCACCCAGGCACCCCCTCCTTAAAGTATAATTTAATTATTAAATTGCTGACCTTTGATATAAGCTTTTTACAGCAGTTGGTCTGACGGGCAGCTGAAAAACATGTTGCTCATCAAGAGGATTTTGCTTGTAATATTTTATGCAGGATCTAAAACAGACAAAAACCAACGACAATAACCTCTTTTGGGAAAAAATGTCCCTTGGAGATAAAGGCTTTCTGGTAATCTAAAGCTCATAAGGGAAACTTTCCATTCAGTACCACTAACCAAAACAACAACAAAAGAATAATTTCAGGGCCACCAAAGTAAACAAACAAAATAACGCATCCTCCCCCTGACAAAAAGTTAGGTCATTTTTGACTCTGAGAGGAAATCTCATTCAATTTTTTCCCCAATTTTTGAAAATCAATACAAGACATATTTCTCACAAATATAAAATAATTTGAGCCAAAGTAAAGGCATGAGTGGAGAGAAAGAGGTATCAGAAAAAGAAAATCAAAACAGAAGCAAGAGAGAGACGATACAGCCTCCATGGTTTTCAGACTCTGGGGAATTAAAGAGTTAATTCATTTATCTATTCATCTTTAATGAAAATAAATCTTAGATTCTGTAAACAACAATTTCAAACTCTTCTGCATACAACTGAGACAAATTCTGATTTCGGGAAAGGCTGTGGTACATTTCCTTCCATGGGGAAAAACCCAGCCCATCTATCGGATGGTTCACTCATTTCCAATTGAAGCTTCAAATACACCTAAGACACCAGCAACCCACGTAAAAGGATCGTGCCAAACTGTTTCTAGTCAAACTGATCAGCAGAATCTCTAAAATTACAGCAGTGCTGTTGACAGAGGTCTGGTAATAATAGTTGCTTCCATTCAATTACCATATGACGATCTAGCAATGATTAGTTTGGCCCCAATGTAGAAGGATAGAAAGAAAAGAGAAGAAACTAGTCATGAAGCACCTACTAGGTGTTGGGTACGTTATACACATGCCATCACTGAACCCCAACAACAAACACACAAGGCAGCAAAAGGAAACTTCCTCAGGAAGTTAGAAAGTGCTAGAGCCAAGTGTCGAACCTGAGCCCTGAATCCAAAGGCTTTCCCTTCCTCTGACAGGGACTGAAAACCATTCTGCTACTGTGAAGACAGGCTGTACAGATTCTAGCCTAACTGATAAGAAAATCCGCACACCCTGGGGCTCCAGCTATCTCACTAGAGAATACACGTTTATGTGATGGGAACAAGCCAGCAATACTCACTGTGTCAAAGCAAAGAGGAGCTCGTGTTGGGGCTTAATGAAAAGCATGCAACTGACTAAGATTTCTAGAATATGGTGGAGTTTTTGAACACGATACACCTGCTCCTGTTCGTCTACTGATGGAGTAATGAAATATTCCTGGAATGAAAAACAGTACAAGCAAAACAGGGAGTTAAAGAACAAGAACAATCCTTACAAAGAGTGCTATGCTTGCTAAACCTCAACTATGCTTGATTAACAGGGAAAAAAACTGGAGGCAGCCAGAGAGAATTTACCACCTTTCAATATTATTATTCTTTAGACCTAACTATATGTGAAGTTGTTACTGAGAATGTTCTCAGCGAACTGTTACATTCTCTGGTCAAAACAAATCCGAGAACTGCCTTACCAAGGAGGCCTGAGTGGGTAACTAATACCACCCACCAAGCTCTCCAGATGGCATGACTGGCAAACCCACAAGATAATTCTTAACTTCAATACCCTTGCCGGGCTGATGGAAGTGTCCACCCCTAAAAATAGGTAACAAGTACCAAGAAGTTAATCCAGTGTATTGATAAACTTCCACTCACATCTATTATTGCTAAATTGGTACAACCATTTTAAAAAAGAAACTTGGCAATGTATGTCAAGCTTCATAAAATGCTCAGACCTCATCCTACTTCTGAGAAGAGATCCTAAGGAAATACTGCATGGTAAATACGGCAGGTGGAATTCTATGATGGCCCCCAAGATTCCCATTGCCTAAAGTACACATCTTGTATAATCCTTTCCCCTTCAGTGAGGCTAGAACTTGTGAATATGATGGGATGTTACTTCCATGATAAGGTTACTAAATGAGTGACTTTGAGTTAATCAAAAGGGAGATTATCACCTGGTCATCATTATGACCTACCTAATCAGGTGAGCCTTTTAAGAGAAGGTGAAGCATTAGAGATGCTCTCCTGTTGGCTCTGAAGACAAACTGTCCACCATGTTGTGGAGAAGGCCACATGGAAATGACCCACAAGCAGCCCCTGAGACCTGAGACTGGCTCTGGACCACGAAATGGGAATCTTGGTCATTGGGACACAAGGAAATGATTTCGGCCAACAACAAATGAGGGAACTAAGAGATCTTTCCCTAGTCAAGCAGATGGCTGACACCTTGATTTCAGCCTTGTGAAACCCTAAGCAGAGGACCCAGCTAAAATGTGTCCAATACCCAATCCCAGGAAATTGTGATGTAATACATCTGTGTTCATTTACGCTTCTAAGTTTGTATTCCAGGAGTCCCCCCTTTATCTAAGGTTTCACTTTCCACAGTTTCGGTCCTCCTGAAAGGTCAATAGTGGTCTAATGCTAGGTCACAGTGCCTACATCATTCACCTCATTCGATCTCATCGGCATTTTATCATCTCGCATCACAAGACCAGTGAGTACAGTAAGATATTTTGAGAAAGACAGAGACCACACCACATAACTTTTATTACAGTATATTATAATTGTTCTATTTTTAGTTATTGCCGTTAATTTCCGATTGTGCCTACACTTTAGGATAGGTAAGTGTGTATAGAAAAAGACACAGTATACACAGGATTCAGTGCTGCCCGTGGAAATCCCTCATGGATAGATGGCGACTACTGTAATTTGTCATGCAGTAACAGGGAATGAATACAGTAAGGAGAAAGCATCAGAATCATTTGAAATAGGAGAGGACTTGTTTTAAAAGACATATTCTTGAGCCCCACACTTACAGAGTCACTGGGGCCCAGGAATTAGCAATTCAATAAGACTTCAAGGAGTTTCTCCAAGTTTAAGGACTATTGTGTCAAAAGTTTGGAGTCAAACCATATTAAAATAAAAAACAGGCAAATGAAATGACTAGGGGGATTCATGAAAATAAAGAATACTTTATCTGTTATTTGCTTATCTACTTATCTATCTGTGTCCTAGGTCCTAGGACAGAGGCTAGCACAGAAGAGGTATTCAGTATCCGCAGGTAGAATGAGTAAAAGGAAAACCAAACTCACCAAATGATTCAAAGATGCAAGTTCCTGACCTACAAGAAAAAATACATAAATGCAAATAAGCTTTGGGTATTGTCTATTACTTGTTAAGGAACCTAAGTAAAATTTTTCAGAGTTCATATATAAAAGGGATGCTCAAGCCAAAGAGTTCCTCAGAAATGGCCAAATTTTCTGGCACGTCACACCATATATATTAATACTATTCTGTAACGATCACAGCTTGCCTCTAATAAAAACCACCAAGTGTTGGGTAGTAAGACAGCACCCCACAAAAAGGTTTTTTTATTTACTACACCAACCTTGTAGGATCTCAAAATGTTTGAACTCAAAACACAAGCAAACAAAAACTAGAGTTCTATTTAATCAAATATCTTTATCAAGAAGGAAACTAAGTGCCAGAGAACAGAAGTGCTGATCTCACAGGGACCAGGGCCAAAGACAGGGCTGTAAATGACTAGGGCCAAGTAGAAAGAGAACATCTGAGAATACCTATGACTGATGATTGTGAAGTGCATTTTAATTTTTTGAGCTGGGAAAGGGACTCACCTATGAAAAAACTGATATAGTCTTTCTTTAGTTTGTCCAGACCAATTTCCAAAAGCATCTTAACTGGAATAGTCCCACTGAGAGTGACTGTGTCCATGGTTCCATGATAAGACTGATGAATAAGCTTACTTAGTAAACTGTTACTCCCACTGTGGAGCTAGAAATTAAAAAAAAATATTATAAAGCCATAAATCAAAACATAAACAAATCCAATAAACAAAAGAGAGGCAAACTGTATTAGCTACAAGCTAAAAATGATAAGCATGCATTTTTAGTCTCCTGATACCATAAATTGTTTGAATAAAAAGCCCTAAGTTACAAACATGTCCATTCCTGAAGTGTCATTCCTATATGGTTTGCTTTACTCCAAAGCAACTATGAAGAGGTTCAATTTACCACCCCCAGATACAATTCCACCAAAGAGAAGACACAGTTGGTCCACTGAAGCTGTGGAACTAAGACTTCTTTTCTCCTAGCTGAGTAAGTGCTACTGGGCATCTTTCCCAACCCTGAACATCTTCCTCTGCACAGAACACCTGCTATTTCGGGACAACTCCCACCCTCGCTGGTCTGTGTGCGTCAGAAGGAGCCCCTTGGCTACAATATCTAACATACTAACTAGTTCATCTGCAAATCAAAAAGAGCTGTGAACTTACAGATCTAACACGTGTACCAATGTTAAACACTTCGTTTTAAAGATACCTGAAATACTGGACATTTTCTCACTAATGTCTGTTATCTCTAATCTCCAGCATAACTATCTTCGGCGTTTCCCTTGCTTTAATAAGAATGATTTCCGTGTTGTTTGCACTCATTGCACACGGCAGGGATATACTCACAAACGTCTCACAAACACAGAAAGTCATGTGAGAAAACCTCCGCAGCAGAGGTTCGAATGCCTCCAGTCGCCACCGCCCAGTCAGGGGCAGCGCTCACATGCCTTTGCTTTGCAATGGAGCTCGGTGCACACCCATGAAAGTTTCCAAGTTTTGGAGTTATGAATTGGCAGCTACCCTATTTCAAAGAATTCCTATGAAATGAGGAATCTTTTGGTTTCTAGTTTTTTTTTACTTAGCTTTTTTTTTTATTGTAAAAGCACAAGTTCACTGTGGAAAATCCATAAAGTGTAGAAATGTAGAATGCAGTTGGAAAAATTCATTTGTAACCCTAGCACCAGGGGCAATTGCTATAACGTTTTGGTATATTTATTTCCAGGTTTTTCACTCCAAAAGTTACTTTCTTTATGCAATAGTGTATAGTCCTTTCTTTTTACAGCAGGTTGTAAGCATTTCTCCACATCATCTGTCAGCATCATTTTAGCAATGATCACATATGCCATTATGTGGCCACATTATTATTTACTTAGTCCATTAACGGGAAATTTACATAATTTATAACTTTTTGCTACTATAAATGAGGCTGTGGTGACTATTCTAATACATAAAATCTTGATACATGTTCTCCTATGTATGAGCTTAGGGTGGATCCTAAGAAAAAAACTAATGATTCAAGGGGCATGTATGATACATTCTGAGGATCTCAATGCATTATCCAAAATTGCTTTATAGAGATTATCCCAATTTGTGCTCTCATCAGTAGTACATGAGAACGACAGTACTAGTATCTTACACATACTGAACACTTAATTATGAGCTGGGTGCTAGGTGCATTACATGAACTAATATATTTAACCCTAAAACAACACTGTGACATAGGTACTTTTCCTACCCCTACTGTACAGATGAGAAAGCTGGAGCACAGAGACGTAAAGAAACCTGCCCAAGTTTACACAGCTAAGAAAGTAGCAGGGCTGGATTCAAACTCAGGCAGTCTGTTCCAGGCTTATGACTTAACCTTCATGCTGTGCAGCTGAAACAGTGTTCTAACACACACTACTAAACCTACCCATGGCTGTATATCACCTCGCTGTAGACTTTGGATGATCAGTGTGAAACACTTCACCAAGTCTTGATATGAAATCACACCTTGGAAAACAAGTCAGTCCAACATTACTTTCATGGTATTTCTGCAGATCAAATACATTGTCAATCTTAAAGATACACAAATAAATAGAAGTATCTATACTTTATGGGTGAGGGAAGGGGCAAGAAATTAAAGGCAAAAAGAAAGATTTAACACATTTCTAAAGTAAGAGAGTAAAGTCACTGTCACAAAATAACACAGTGCAATATTAAGGAATATCTTTTCCTTTTTCTAATAATTATAATTCCACTAAGGTGGAAGTTTTGATTCATATAAATGTAACATAAAAGCCACCTACATCTTATACTCAAGGCAGGAGAAAAGAACAGACTCTATGAATTGTCTTATCTTAGTACAATTCTTGAGTAGTATGTGTCAATACATTATTAGAAATTTGAGAAGGGACGCCTAGGTGGCTCAGTTGGTTAAGGGTCTGCCTTCGGCTCAGGTCATGATCCCAGTAGTCTGGGATCGAGTCCGGCCATCGGGCTCCTTGCTCAGAGGGGAGCCTGCTTCTCTCTCTGCCTGCTGCACTCTCACTCTTGCTCTCTCTCTGACAAAAAAATAAATAAATCTTATTAAAAGAAAAAAGAATTTGAGAAAAACAGGAACGAGCCTTCCACACAAGACTAGTAGTACACTAGTCCTGTTTTATTTTCAAAGACTTAAAAGTAAATCTAACAAATGACAGAAAACATTTTATTTCATAATCATGACAGACACCTACTACCACTCATCTTGAACCACAGCTGCTCAGCAAAATCCAGATCCCCCCGTACTGTGAAGAGACACTCGACGGAGCGGTCAACCGCAGCACTGTCGTGCTTCACTGTCTGAAAAAGCAGCATCAGAGAATACTCAGTTTATTAAAAAAGAAAAGGAATAGTTTAAGGCCAGTGAGCTTTCAAATGCTGCTCTGAGAAAATGGGGATCCACAGATGGGAATGAATTTTCTACACCTTCATTCACTCATGAGGAGATATAAATCAAGTGACAGTGAAAAACAGGACCCCTAAAATTATCATAAAAGTATAATGCCTAAAAGCAAGCATTCAACTTTCCTTCGATGCAAAAATACTTAATTAAATGACATTTGTCTTCATTTTCCTATTTCATCAAATGACAACCTATTTAGCTTAATTTAATGATACCAGGAAAGGCATATTAACATACCATCTCATAGTATATTAGTATAATAATACCATCTTACAGCATATTGACAGAGTCATTTCTGCTTCTCTGCAGTTGATTAATTAGTAATACGTACATATTAGTTCTTAAGAAAAACGATCACCAGTGCTGACATTAAAGACCAACAAAAAACTACCCTCAAAATGCTGCCTTGGCTATACCAGATCCACTTGAAATGGTATGTCGTGAAAGAGAGCAGTACAACCAAATCTTAAAAGCTATTTCAGTGCATATATCTAACTGATAAGAATCGCTTACCTCTGCGTCTTTTTTTGTAGAATCACCAAATCCATCCAGCTTATTTAAGTCTAGAAAGGAGGAAAAGCTTCTTAACTCAGATTTTATTTTTCTGCTTTCTAAATTATTTCCATCCTAATCCTACTTTTGAATGGTAAATGAGGATATAAGTATAACCAGGGATTTTAGCAAATTACTTGACTCTCTACTGAGGGTATGATGCACACCCAGCAGGTAGGTAGGGGTTGGGGATGAACTGAGATACAGTGAAAGCCCCTGACACACAACGTTGGGCACATGGTAGGTGCTCAAAGCTTTCTGTTCCATCCCTCTTTTCCTACAATCTCATAGACAGCTGTGGTATATAAAATCTAAATTCAATATTAATTCTTAAAATTACTTAGACCTCTACTGTTAGTAATTCATCTGTCCCTCCAACAGACCTCACAGCTTTATAAATTTCCCAGCCAAAAAGAATACCAAGCCTAAAAAGACAACTTATTTTTAAGTTTAGAAAGTATAAATTGTCAACTAAGAAAAATCAACAATATACAGACAGTGAGTTAGGAAAACAAGGACCATTCAGAAATTCCTGCACAAGTTCAACAGCAGATTTTACTTCCAGAGGCTCGGGCCACTCGGTTACACCAGTCCGCAAACCAGTAACCAAAACCTAAGGGAGATTAAAAAGACAGAAATCCAAAATTTTTTTAGCAAAAAAACCATAGCTTAATCAGTAGGAATATATTTAATAATAATATTAGTCATTATAACATTTCTTGAACGTTTTAACCACATGCCAGGCACAGTTCTAAGTGTTTTATATGTAGTATAGTATTTAATCCTCACAAAAAACCCCATCAGGCAGAGATTACCATCATCCCCATTTCACTGAGGCCAAGAGAGGTGAAGTAACTTGCTCAAGGTCACACACTACTGATAGTGCCAAGACACACACCAGCAGTCTGGTACCAAAGATGGTGTTCTAAGGTGACACCATGTGCGTCAGTGCTACCAAGGATTCCAGGCTAACAAGCCTTCCCTGCAAATGCTTATAATTTTGGTTAAAAGGGACCGATAATCCAGGTGCAATAATCAGGGAACAAAAAAACGTGAAACTGAATGGAAGTTTATATAAACGTAATATAAATGCATATGTCTGTACATATAACATCTACACCAAAGGAAAGGGAGGCTGGAATGGCCAGGGGAACAATGTGGAATATCAGCTGCACTCAAATGTGGGAACCAGGGGCTGCCGGGCAAGGAAGGAGCAGGGAGTAAGATGAAGAGGGCTGGGCGAGGTCCAGCCATGGTGGAGAAATCACCTATAGAACAGTGGGAAATGAGATTAGAAGGAACAGGGGCTAGAAAGAAAAACAGATTTAAAACCCGAAAAAAATTTTTTTCATATGAAAGACAACAGCCAGTGTCGATTTTTTGGCAGGAAAATGACATGATCAAGTAGTTAAGAATTCATGTCAGAAACACCCAGGATGGATTCTAAGGAAAAGAGAAAGTATAATGTTTCTCAATACAGGTAATATCAATTTCACCCCCGGGGGGTCTTTGGAAAAATGTGCAGATAGCTATTGGTGTCACAATGACTGGGGGTACAAGGGCACTTTGAGCATTTAGTCTGGCAGGGGCCAAGGATGCTAAGCATCGTGCAATGTGTACAATGGTCCCAAAGCACAAATGGTTCTGCCTAAAACGCCCATAGTGTCCCTGTTGAAAAGCAATAAATGACCATTAGAGTGGTCTAGGAGGCAGGTGATAAGGGCTTTAACTAAGATGGGCAGTGTGAAAAAGCTTAAAGGAAAAAAAGAAGAGTGTATTAGAGAAAGAGAGAAGGAGAGAGGAAGGGAGATATGGAAAAAATAAAAGAAAAAGCGTAGCTATTAACAGAAATACCGGGGACTGAACTTGGGAGAGACTACAGCCAGGTGCACATCTAAGATTTTGTGAATTTGTAAGGAATCTAGTATGGAGAAGATCTCAAGTTTCATTTTGGAAATACTGTTTGAAGCAACAGCCCTCTACTCAACCGGGAGATAATTGGGTGGAAGTAGGAAGGAAGGGAAATGGAATCAGCTTGAAGAAGAGAGTCTGGAGTTCCTCAGAAAAACAAATCACTGAACGACAAGCTCTCTCTGCCAGAGTGTGGAGAGAGAAGGGCAGAGACATGAGGACAGAAGTGTGACGGAAGCCCACAGGAAGGGTCCTAAAAGAGGAGCTTTCCAGAAAGAAAAGAGAGAAAAAAGAAAACAAGTTTCATACAAACAGGGAAATAATAATCGGAGGTGAAAGTATTAGAAGCGCTTGGTACTGTGCTAGAGGCTGCGGGCACACAGAGTACCTGGCACTCAAGTCCAGGCGGGGAGACAGAGAAGCAGACCGACCACTGTGTTCACCACACAGAGCACAAGCAGCAGAAGCCGTTCTGGGGGATCAGGGCCGTCACCCCAGGTGACGATGTCACAGAGCTCATCCAGCATGGGGGGGGAAGGGCACACGAGGCAGCCCAAGACGCACGCATCACAAAGTGACAGCGTGACAGGACCGAGGTACGATAAGCAGGCCAGGGTTAGGGGTTCAGTGGGAACAGAAGTAGGGTGTGAGATGAAGTTAAAGAAATAAGTAGGAGCTAATAAAAGGTGTTCAAAGTCAGTAAGCCATCAGGGAAATGCAAATCAAAACCATGAGATACCACTTCATCCCCAATAGGATGGCGAAAATAATCAATAATAATCATAATAAAAAGACAATAGCAAGTGTTGGCGAGGATATGGAGAAACTGAAACACACTGCTTTAGGAATGTAAAATCGTACAGCCGCTTTGGAAAACAGTTACAGGTTGGCAGCTCCTCAAAAGCTTAAAGACAGAGTTATCACACTGACCCAGCAACTCCATCCAAAAGATGTGAAGACGTATGTCCCACAAAACTTGCACAAGACTGCTCACAGCAGCATTATTCATGAGAGTCAAAAAGTAGAAACAACAGAAACGTCCATCAGCTGATGAGTGGATGAACGAAATGTGGTAAAAGTACTACAAAAAGTAGGTTAGTGGCTGTGGGGCTGGTGGGGTGGGAGATGACTGCTAATGGGTACGGGGTTTCTTTTGATGAAAATGCTCTAAAATTATATATGGCCACAGGTGTACAACTCTGTAGGTATATGAAAAACTACTGAATTGTGCACTTGAAACAAGTGAATTTTATGGGATGTAATTTATATCTCAATAAAGCTGTTAAAAACAAACAATCCAGGGCAGTGACTGGATGTAAATGGCTCTCTACACCAGGCTAAGACATTGCAAATTTCTACTGCATTAAAATGAGGCACCCCCTTGAGATTCAATTTGTAGAACAGAGTAAAACTCACTGAGACATAAAATTCTTGAAACACGTATTCACTAATCTTCAACATGAATCAAAATCCCAGTTATTAATAAGCAGATTATATATGCATTTGGAATAAATTGGCAGCTGACCCACCTAAAAAGAGGGGAATCCATTGTATGAATAAAAACCAAATACTTCAGTACAAAGGTGGAAGTGTAGCTCTTAACTAACTAATGCTCCCTGTGATTAACTTGTATACTTGTAACCTTAGTATATTATACTTGTATACTTGTAACCTTAGTATATTATACTTGTATACTTGTAACCTTAGTATATTATACTTATATACTTGTATACTTGTAACCTTAGTATATTATACTTATATACTTGTATACTTGTAACCTTAGTATATTATACTTGTATACTTGTATACTTACAATCTTATAAACTTAGAAGATTATACTACCATGCAGTAAAATCACATTGCCCAAATTGCCGAGAGTATCTACTGAATACGTAACAATTGGAACAAATTTTGAACACAAAACCAAGTAACAATGATATCAGCAAACATTTTTATGAAAACATAAAATTTAATGCAAGTCACAAATTCCAGAAGGGTACTCACAAGGAGAAATTTCAGTTCTCTCTGAAGATGATTCAAAGGACCTCTGGGCTCTCCCGATTCCACTTTAATATTCTAAAAAGTTCCCAAAGTCAGTTTTCACTGGCAATCCCATCTTTGCATAATAATCACAGTTACTTGCATTTCAAACTCCCCACACGTTAAAAAACATATTTCATAAGGCACTAATGAACTGAATAAGTAGGGTAATACTGCATTTACAACATCACCCCCAGAGATGCCTCAGATCCTGTCCCTCCCAGGACGGTAACCTAAACTCATGCCACCAACCCTTTCTCTATACCGGATTGTGCTCATGTGGAACAACTGCTCTTCCCATACCCTCTCCTGCCCTTTCCTACTGAATTTCCAAAAGAAAGTGAGAGAAATGTAAATAAATACATCTTAAGACCCAATGACAAACTCAGCATTACCACATACCAAAAATAACCACCCCCTAATAAACACGCTCAGTAGACTCCTAGCTAAACCAACAATGTGCTGTCCTAGCCAGAGGTCAAAGTTTCAGGAATTTTCTAAAACCTTAAAAAAAAGGGGGGGGGGTAAAAGGAAAAAAAAGTAAATGCCATTGTATGTAAATTCCTATTGCAGGAAAAGAAAAGCATTAAGAATATAATTATCCATAATCCCAGCACCCTGAGGGAACCACTGTTGACACCATCCAGGCCTCTGTGTACACAATTTTCAAAAATATAGTTGAGGTCCTACTGTATAAAAAATTTTGTATATTTTCCTTTTGTTTGCTTAACAATAAGCATTTCTGGGGCGCCTGGATGGCACAGTGGTTAGGCGTCTGCCTTCGGCTCAGGGCGTGATCCTGGCGTTATGGGATCGAGCCCCACATCAGGCTCCTCTGCTGTGAGCCTGCTTCTTCCTCTCCCACTCCCCCTGCTTGTGTTCCCTCTCTCGCTGGCTGTCTCTATCTCTGTCGAATAAATAAATAAAATCTTTAAAAAAAAAAATAAGCATTTCTTACCATTAAAGACACTTTAAATCATGATATTTGAAGAATGTATAGTATTTCATAGGGAAATCTATGTTAAGCACTTCCCTATTGAACATTCAGGTTTGTTTTTAATATTTTGGAAACACAGTTATTATCACTGTGTGGAATATCTTTGCACATATATTTTTACTACCAATTCTGATTAACTTAAGACAGAGTCCTAGAAATGTAAATATACGGTGAAAAGCCTTAATAGTGTAATGGCTCTTGACGTGTTGCCAATATCTGCAATCTTTTAAGAACAGGAGAGATAAGTCTTTGATTTCACTTGGGTTCCAACTCACGAGAATTTATTAAGCGCTAGAAAATTCTTAAGTTACGTAATTGCCACTGTGGGCAACTGACAGATGAGGTCACCTGGCCAAACCTCCACTGGCTGCCCCAGTGAGACATCACGGGTAAGCTGGGCTTCTCAGAACTGTCCAGCAGGGCTGGGCCTGGGGCTGGAAGCATGAAGCACCAGCAACAAGCAAGTTAAAAGTAAATGCGCATTGAATAAACTCAACACAAAATAGGGTTCACACTCACCAGAGCTGCAGTTGAAGAAAGTGGAGGGGTTTGAAGAATCTCATCCACAGGACTCCAGGAAATATCCAAAGTGATTGTAGTTTGTGATGTAGGAAGTGTGTCATCCAAGGCTGTGGACTTAAAGAGCTCATACTGGGCAAAGCCCCTGGCTGTTACCTGAAAAGAGCACATCCGGCCACCATTAGCTGCACTGCACACAGCCAGAGGCCCATTACCAAAGCTACTTTGGTTCTTTTCCCAGCAGAAGAAAAAGCGCCACACTTTTATCCCAAATGGAAAAACAAGATAATTTTCTCATCACAAAGACTGGCTAAAAGGCAAGGCAGCATCTATTTTTAGTCATTAGCTGAAATGAAAATAAACACAAAGATTTTGATACAACCAAAAAAACCCATCTGGTCACATTAGGAGTGAAAAAACCACTAAACTAGGGAGGTAGGTCCATAACAGTCTGAAGAAACTAATGTGAGCAGAAGAGAGAAATACCTACAGTAGATAAGTGGTGTCTTTTCTTATGTGAACTTTTCAGGTCTTCAAGATTTACAGAGTAATTTTTATCAGCTGTAAGACATAAAAGAAAAAATAATTTTAAAGGTACAATTCAAAATTACACCATTAGAGTTGGAAAATGACAACCCCTCAAATTCTGAGGGCACCACAACAAATCCACTAGCTGGCTCTGCAGAAGCCTGGACTCGAGGTCAACTGATACGGCTCCAGCCTATGAACAAGCAAGGCTCTGCATCCCTTACCCGAGAGAATGAGCCCAAGACCCCTGTCAACTAGTTTCTACAGGCTCGTGGAGCATGCCCATAGCTCCTTCTCTTTGTCCTAAAATGGTGTCAGGGACTGAATCATGCCTTGTTCCAGTGTTAATCTCCACCCCAGAGTGAACACGGAATAGGTGTTACCTATGTTTGCTCAATGCGCATGCTCCACCCTTCCTAAAGCACAGTTGCAAGCTTCCCCCGCCCTTTTCATCAGTATGTATGCAATCTCAACCCCTCTGATCATAAAAAACTTGCTCTAACCTCAGTCGGGAAGACGGATTTGGGAATACTTCCCTGCCCTCTCCATGCGCTGCATTTCTGATAATACAACTTTCTCTGCTTCAAACCCAGTGACCCAGAGATTTGGTTTCCTGCACATTGGACACAAATCTGATTTGGGGATTTAATAAGAACGCCACTAACAAAAACAGAATTAAGCATCTACTATGAGATTGGAATTACACGGTCATTATATTCTACTTTTTTATCCTCCAATGAAAATTTCCAAAAACACACACATATAAACCAAATGAAACCCAAATAAAACTAACAAAGGCATAAACTCCTGTTCAGATTTTTGGAGACCTGTTTCTGGAATACCTCCTGTACGCTGCAAGGTACACAACAGAGTAGGTTCCACTGTGTGCACTTCCCTCTTCGCAATGTTTTCAGTGAAAACCACAACACAGTAACAACACCAATAAATAAATACACCCCGCCCCATAAAAGTAAGATGAATGAGCTCTCACCTTTACAACTGACTGTATATAAGACAATTCCTGTAATGCTGTTATTTGTGGTGACGAGCTCAGCTCCCAGCCAACAGGTCCCTTCAGGATCTGAACTGTCGCACCTTACCCACAGGGGAGGAAGGGCGACAACTGGATGATTAATCTTCAAGTGGGTCATATTAGGATTGTGAGCCATGGTGTAAAGTCCGATTAACTGCCTTGAAAACAAGAGTAAGAAGAATAAATTGTGAAGTAGAAAATGTCCATCAATCAAGTTTTCTTTTCCAAAGATATCGTGAAGGGTATCTACGATTCTGACACTGATCCTACTTCTGGTCACCAACTAACATTCTGCACCCAGCTCTAATGTGTGGGGGTTTTCCTCATACCGAGTAATTTTCTGACACCAGCTGGGTGTCCTACAATTCAACTCAATTCCGACACTATCCACCCAGAGACAGCAACAGATGCCACAGGTTAAGGGCTCAGTCGTACAAGCCTGCCCCCCACCCCTGCCGCCCACCTTTAGATGCCAAATGCAAGTCCAGGTTGCCACCTGTGCTTCTGACTGACCAGCTAGAGATCAGAGGTTCCAACAACCTCCTTCTTGGGTAGATTAATTTGCTAGAGCAACTCAGAACACAGAAAAACACTTTACTTACTAGATCACTGGTTTATTATAAAAGGGGTGTAACTCAGGAACAACCAGATGAAGAGATGCACAGAGCAAGGTATGGGGAAAGGGTGCGGAGTGCCCATGCCCTCTCTTAGTGAGCCACTCTCCCCAAAACACCACCTGTTCACCAACCCAGAGGCTCTCCAAACACTCTCCTTTTGGGTTTCTATGAAGCCTTAGTCACATAGGCATGAAATGATTAATCACTGGCCATTGGGGACTGAACTCAATTTCTAGCCCTTCTCCCCTCCCTGGAGGGAGGGGTAGGGCTGAGTGTTCTAACCCTCTAATCACAGAGTTAGTACCCTACCAGCCCCTCTCCGCAAGCCCCGCATTACCTAGGGGCTTTCCAAAAGCCACTTTTTTTTTCTTAAAGATTTATTTATTTAAGAGAGAGAGACAGAAAGTATGTGAGCAGGGGGAGGGGCAAAGGGAGAGGGAGACAGAGAAAGAATCCTCAAGCAGAGGCCCCGCTGAGCACAGAGCCTGACTCAGGGCTGGATCCCAGGACACTGAGACCATGACCTGAACCAAAAGTAAGAGCCAGCCACTCAACTGACTGAGCCACCCAGGTGCCCCCAAAGCCACCTCACTAAAATTAACAGAAGGCACCTTTCTCTCTCTCCTCACTGAGGAAATTCTAAGGGTTTTAGGAACTCTGTGCCAGGAACAGCAGACAAAGACCAAATATGTTTCTAATTATAAATCCCAATACCCCAGTATCCCAGAAACAAAAATCGGGAAACTGAGCCGCAAAATACATAAATATTTCACCCAGTGAAGAAGTGGGAGACGGGCACACCAGGCAGATGAAGACGCACGCCCCAGCAAGTGACAAGAATGTGGCCATCTACAAGCAGGGAGTCCAAAAAGGTGGGGGTAGAGGTTCAGTAGGAGGGAAAGTAGGCTGCGAGATGAAGCAAAAGAAAGAGGTAGGATATGTTAATTATACCTCAATAAAGTTGGGGCAAAAAAAAAAAAAAAAGGAGCCAATAAGCACATGAAAAGATGCTTGAGCTCATTAGTCACTGGAATACTTAGAGAAAACTGAGTAGTCTGTGAATGAGATAATAGTACCGTAACTGTTAAATTTCCAGATTTTGATCATTGTTCTGCGGTTATGTAAGAGAATATACTTGTTCTCAGAAAATCCACAGTGAAGTATTTAGAGGTAAAGGAGCACAGTATCTCCAATATTCTCTCAAGATTTCATTAAAAACCATGTGTGGGTGATAGGAGTATGTAAGGTGGCAGAGTGGGGAGGACTAGGAGGAGGAATGAGAGGGAGACTGACAAAGCAGACGCAGCAACATGTAAACGACTGGTGAATCAGGGTCAAGGGTATACAGAAATTCCTGTGCTATTCTTTCAACTTTTCTGTAAATTTGAAAGTGTATCAAAATTACAAGTTACCAAAAAATGTAACTTGAAATTTTTCAAAGAGATGAAAACTTAATTTATTGCCAACAGATGTTCAACAAAGGGATTTCTACGGGATTGTACTTCAGAAAGGAAATACAGTAATCCCAAAAGGAAGGTCCCAAATGCAAAGCAAGGCAATGATAAGCATACTGATAAATCCTAACAAACACTGGATGGAGAAAACACCACCAATAAATAATGTTTAAGCTGTCAGGGAGAAAAGAAAAAAGGCCAAACTCGACTTAAAATTAAGAAGCCATAAAACACTAATTTAACTACAGAAAGATGTTAAAAGCTTCTACCTAGCAAAACCAACAAAAACCATCAAGAAGGAAAGTCACTTTGTGAACATTATTATTATAGTCCTTATCGTCCAATGTAATATATGAGTATATCCTCCAGAACTGCTTGATGGCAAAAACTTTGGCTGTGGAGGTGAGCGGGCCAGCCGGGGAGAGCTGCCAGTGGCTACACAGCAGGCAGGCAGGAAGTGAAGCTGGCCAGGCAGACGGGGGCAGCAGGCTTTCTAACAGGGGCACTGCTGGCATTGGGGTGGGATAATTCCTCCTCGTGCGGGATAACCCAGGCCAATCGCTCCCCTCAGTCACTGTAACAACCAGAAAGCACCCCTGCATATTTCTAAATGCCCGCTGGCAATGGCTCCCCTGGTGGCAGAGCTCTGGACCGGACAGTGAAGGTTCCTATGTGTCATTCATAAGAAATTTGGACTGTATCATGATGCAACAAAAACCACCGAAGGATTTTTAAGCAAGGAGGCAACATGATCAGGCTTTCAGTGATTTATGAAGATCTCTGGCAGCAGCAAGGATGAAAGACTGGAGGGGAACCAAATACAAAGAGAACAATTGAGAAGCAAGAACCACCAGTATGGGGGGAGTGGAGAAAGGGACCTTGACATGGTCTTCTTGGTCATGCTTGGGACACCTATGGGATATTCAAGTAAAGCTATCCCCTGGAGATTTGGGTATCATGTCTAGGGAGCGGGGGAAGAAGGGAGGGAAGGACCTGGACTAGATACATATTTTCCCCCCAATGTTTGTAAGAACACCTTCATTTAAATCCTAGCCTCCAACCCTACTCCTAGCCCGATGCTAAGAAAAACTTACCTTGCTCTCCCAACTGGTAAAGCAAGTGGTCCAACATTCTCCCCAGTAGAGAAATCAGAAATAGCTGTTTCTTCACATTGTGGTTCTTCAACATGACTTGTTTCTTCCTTGTCCAAAGGCTTAAAAAATAATATTTTTATTTATTTATTTATTTTATTTACTTATTTTGGGGAGGAGGGGCACAGGGAGAGGGAGAGAGAGAATCTCAAGCAGACTTGTGCTGAGCATGGAGCCCAAGAGGGCTCGATCTCACGACCCCAAGCTCATGACCCAAGCCAAACCCAGGTGCCCCATTAACTCTGTTTTATAGATGGGAAAACTGAGGTAGCAAACAGCTTTTCATTTACTTGTCCAGAATCACAGCCGGTGAGTGGCAACTGCAAGATTTGAATCTAGACAGTCTAACTTCAAAACTCAGGATCTTCTCCATTAAGCTCTTTGGGCAGTAAATACTCCGCCTGCTTAATAGGTCTCAGACCCAGATATTTCCTCAACTTGAATTTATTTTGCCAGATCACAGATCTCAGTCCCTTCTAGGCCTGGCTTTTCAAAGAGTTCCTAGAACTAGTGGTACCCAAAATGTCATTTTTTTCTTCTGTTTAATACCCATCTACCTAAAATTCATGCTTTAAGCTCTACTGATCTTTGCAGATACAACAGCCATTTTGACTGCTCCTCATCCAAAAATGCCAGGGCCCCAATTCCAGGGACCTTCCCACAACGGCGAGCTGCGTCCTCACTAGGATGCTAACCCACATTTCCACATCCCCCTTGGGTCATTCTTTCTTTCTTTTTTTTTTTTTTTAAAGATTTTATTTATTTATTTGACAGAGAGACAGCCAGCGAGAGATGGAACACAAGCGGGGGAGTGGGAGAGGAAGAAGCAGGCTCCCTGTGGAGCAGGGAGCCCGATGCGGGGCTCGATCCTAGGACCCTGGGATTATGCCCTGAGCTGAAGGCAGACGCTTAACAACTGAGCCACCCAGGTGCCCCACCTTGGGTCATTCTTATCTTTTCCTAGGTGACTCATCTTCATCTGAACATCTTCATTTTTTCAACTTTTGCTCTACATACATTTTCCCTTCTCCCCACAACAAAGGTCTAAATTCAACCACATAACTCACCTATCATTATTTCCCAAGCATCTGTCCACTATAGATAAGCATTGTAATAACACCCTTTCATTAACATAAAAGACAAAGTTGCCCCCCTTCCTCAAAAAGAGCTTTTGTATGCATTAAAATGAAAAGCTCCCGTTCCTTCACCAGATAGCATGAGGGTCCTAAAACAAACAGAAGAGTTCCTTCTAAAAGTACCTCTACTTTCTCCCATTAGAGTCTGTTCCAATCTACTTCAGGAAACAATGTAGTCAAAGGAATGCGTTCTGGCCTCAAAGCAACTGTGTAATCTGACGGCATTACCACCACTCAGTAAAAATCACTATAATTGCTCTGCCAAAACACCATAATTAAAACACAAAGGCTTCAGGTTGGAATTATAGTGATGCAAAAGATAACAAGTTTTCTGTTACATTCCACAAACAAAAATTAAAGTAGAACTTCATGAGTCATAGCTGCTTATGCTGTGCTGTTCGATACAGCAGCCACTGGCCACACGTAGCTAGTGGGCACTGGAAATGGGGCCAGACCAGTGAAGAGATAAGTGTAAATACACACCAGATTTTGAAGATGCAATATGGGGGGAGAAAAACTTAAAATATCTCATTAATGATTTTTATATTAACTATGCATTGAAATGGTATTATCAGATATACGAGACTAAATAAAAAGCATTATTAAACCTAATTTCAAACAATCCCACTCTTCGGTATTTACTGTAAAGAAAAAACATACTCACGCAAAAAATCTATACAAAAATGATTACAGCAGCTCTATTCATGATCACTGAAGACAGAAAACAGCCCAAATGTCATTCGAAGGGTGACTAGATAAATAAACGGTGGTACGTTCATACCACAGAATCTACTCAGCAATTCCAAGAAATGAACCACTGATACACGTACAACGTGGATGAATCTCAAAGGGTATTACACAGAGTGAAAGAAGCCAGACTCAAAAGGTTACACACTATGATTCCATTCACGACACGCTTAAAAAGATAAAACTACACCAAGGGAGGAGAGATCAGTGTTTACCAGGGGGATTTTCAAGGGAGAGCATGAGGGAGTTGTTTCCTTTTTTTTTTTTTTTTTTTTTTTTTAA
>NC_048222.1:41237360-41283239 GCF_002007445.2 Ailuropoda melanoleuca
AGCAGAGGACCCCGATATGGGGCTCGATCCCAGAACGCCGGGATCACGCCCTGAGCTGAAGGCAGATGCTTAACAACTGCACCACTCAGGCGCCCCTGTTTCCTCTGTTTTGTGCCTGATTGTGGTGGACCAACAAAAGAAAAAAAGTCTATTTTACTGTATGACAATGAATTTCACTTTTTTAAAATCAGGATACTACAAAATTAATTTACCTATACAGTTATCATTATATTTCTACTGGACACCACTGTATCTACTTCTAAAAGAATCAGAATTCACTTTCACTAACATGCTGATAAAAAAAAGTGTGCACATTTGAGATCATTCCCAATAAACTGATTTTGGCTACTAGGAATTAAACAAACACAGGGGGGCCTGGCTGGCTCAGCTGGTGGAGCATGCGACTCTTGATCTCCAGGTTAGAGCCCCACATTGAGGATAGAGATTACTTAAAAATAAAACCTTAAAAAAAAAAAAAAAAAAGAATTAAACAAGTGCAAAGCCCAAGCTCTACTTACCAATTTCTCCACGATGAATACTACATCATTTTCATGTAGAATATTTTTCAAAGGGTTCGGCTGGCCTTTGCTGATCAATTGCACTTGAACATCAGCCTATTAAAAATAGATAATGTCAAGCAATGTTACATACACACATGCATATTAGTACAAATATTTAAACACATAAAGACTAGTTCTACATAAGTGGCTGAAAAAGAGAATGTGAACAAGACATAATGTTCTAAAGAGAAGATTTCATTTATTCTTTGCCACGTTGTTTTTTCATGTTTGGACAAACCTAGCTCTATTCACCTCTACACATGCTTCAAGGCCTCCCTAAAGTGCACCCTGCCTTGTGGAGCCTTCTTTTGATTAGGATCACACAGACGTCCTCTTCCTTGACTCATACTTTATTTACTATAACATACCATATAATTAGCACTTTATAAATATGATCTTTTCTTCTGATTGTACTATGGAATTTAGAACTTTTATCAATCCCTAGGAACTATGTATTTTTTCATTTCAATTGCAAGCATGTTTATTGCAGAAAGGTCTGAAAATAGATAGCTAAGCCATTTTTTTAAAACTCACATATAACCCTACCAGCCAGGATAATCACTAGTTACTAGCATGGTTGGCATCTATTTTGTGAGATCTTCTTCCAGACACAGAAATAAATCTACTTAAGAAAAATGTGTTCAGTATTTAGATATCTAGATAGGATTTTGCTTAATAAAAATACGATATTCTGTATCATACACCTCTTTCTATCCATTAAGTGTTCTTTGGTTCTACCATCATATAATTAATCCCATTTTGTTCAACATTTGGACACTTTAAAGTTATCTGCTCTATTAAACAAATAATAATAGACATCCTTGAATTACTTTAAGATGAATACTTTGTCAGATTGCCTTGCAAATATGCTGCCCCCACATATTTGCATTCCCATCACTTATGGCAACAGAGAGTATTTTCACTATTTATTTTTACCGTCTCACAGCAAAAACGAGTATCTTGTTTGTTACTGGTTTTTTTTTCATTTATTTGATTACTAATGAAGGTGACTAGTCTTTCAAAGGTTTGTCATTGACAAATAACTCTCATTACTTCAATTCATTTCATTTCTCAGTTTGGATCCTAAAGCATTTCGATACGAAGTTCAGAAAGCAAAGGATGCTGTGTTATTCTAATCTACCAGGTTCTTGAGTTTCAAGTACTGTTGTGGATTGAATATGTCCCCAAAAGATATGGTGAAGTCCTAACCCCTGGTTCCTCTGAATGTGACCTTCTTTAGAAAAAGGGTCTTGGCAAACGTAACCAAGTTGAGAATTAACTTGGATTGGGGGGGGGGTGCCTAAATCCAATGACTGATGTACTTACAAGGAGGGAAAGATTTACAGACATAGACACACAGGGATGGTACGCATTAACAGTGGCAGAAACTACAGTGATGTGTCTATAAGCCAAGAAACTCCAAGGATTGTTGGAAACCACCAGAAACTATGAAAAGCCGAGGAAGGATCCTTTCCTAGAACCTTCAGTAGGAGCGTGGCCCTCCTGACTCCTCCCATTTCAGAGTCCTAGTCTCCAGAACTGCAACAGAATAAATTTCTGATGTTTTAAGCAAACCAATTTGTGGTTACAGCAGCCCTAGGAAACTAATATACATATCAAGCAAGAATTCCGATGGGGAGGGATTAATACATTTACCTAGCTCTACTTAATTCCTGAGTTTGGTTAGTGAAAATTCAAACAGTAAGAAATAACTCTACTTGTAATGTTTTTTCTGAGCTTACTTATGGTTTTTGTCTATTCTTCTATTACAGTTGTCATTTTTCCTAATGATTTTTAAGCACTTTGTATGTATTATATATATATTTCTCTCCAGCTTATTTGTCTTTTAGCATGTAATTAATATAATTAATTTTAGTTCACTAATTATTTTATAGATTAAACCTTATGGGGACTTCAGCTATGGAACACTTGGCATATATTAGATGCTTAATAAATCCATGAATATTTATAGCAGTTTTATTCATAACTATCAAAAACTGGAAACAATCCATGTATCCATCAGCTGGTAAGTGGGTGGGTAAGCATCGCACACCCATGAAATGGGATACTATCCAACCATAAAAAGGAATGAAGTACTGAGACACAAAAAAACATAGATGAATCTCAAATGCATTACATTCCTTGACAGAAGCCAGACCCAAAAGACTACATACTGTGTGATTTTATTTATATGACGTTCTGGAAAAAGCCAGGGACAAAGGGCTGATTATAAAAGGACATGAGATTTTTTGGAGGTGGCAGGAATGTTCTAGATCTTGATCATGGGGGTGGTTATATGACGGAATGCATTTGTAAAAACTCATAGAACTGTATGCTAAAGGGTGGGATTTACTCTAAATAACTTCAGTGAACCCAACTTTTAAAAAAGCAGAATGTTAGGATTACTGAGTTTTATTTGAAGATGAAATAAATTGTTCATACCTCATAGATAAATGGATCTTTATGGATTCCTTTCTTTTCTTCATCAAACTCCCTGAAATGAAGAACTACACGTGAAAAACAGAGCTACAGTATTCTGACATTTAAATTCAGTAGTTATCACTTTATCTCTGCATGACACCAGTGAGAAAAGCAAAGTGCAAAGTAGTCATGGCAGCCCTAAGGCATGGTTGGGAAGAGGGGGGGAAAAGCAGAAAAAGAATATGAGAAGGGACAAGTGGGTGGCTTGGTTGGTTAAGCATCTGCCTTCAGCTCAGGTCATGATCCCAGGGTCCAGGGATCAAGTCCCACATAGGGCTCCTTGCTCAGTAGGGAGCCTGCTTCTCCCTCTGCCTGTGACAACCCCTGCTTGTGCTTGCTCTCTCTCTCTGACAAATAAATAAATAGAAATCCTTAAAAAAAATGAGAAAAAAGAGATGTGGTAGAAATTAATAGACTGCTGCCCACAACTGGGCACAAAGGCTTCTCAGAGGCAGCAGGAAATCAGGTTACCTACCTCTACTCTCTCATCTTCTAAAACACATCATCAGTTACTATTAAAATGTAATTTACTATGTAACTTATGGGAAGTAAAAATCACTGGATTCTGATCTGCCACTGAATCAATGGGTAACCAAAGAAGTTATTTAAGGTTCCTAGTCCTAGATTTCTATGGCTAAAATAAAAACATCTATCCTCTCTCTGTTTTTCTGAGCTGTCACTAAAAACTGAGAAAATTTGTTAACGTGAAACAAGTTCCTTTTAAAAATGTAAGCACAAAACTCTCAGATATCACTTAATAATTATCATTTCATTCAAGAAAGTTCTAAAATAGTCATCCCAAAGCATGTGAACTATAAACCATTACACATACCAAAATGCACATCAGTCTGATCTACACTCTGAAAGAGACACAATCTTTAGAGACCTAAAGAAGCCCAATGGAATTGTTTCAGGATACCATGTATTATTTGATCTATTCTGACTTACTGAAATAAAAACAGGAGAGCTAGGCCTGTGAACGATTCACATTTGCCATTTTGGACAAGACGGTGATTTATTCTTAAAGATATTTGCCCTTTGTGTATAACTGAGGGATGTTATTTAATCAATTATTCAACAATCATGTATATTACAGGCAGGCACTCTTCCTAGATGTCCAGGATATACAACGAAAACATAGTCCCTGGTTCATAGTCTGACGGAAGTCCAAAGAGTAAGCCAACAGTTAGACTACAGGGTGAGGGTGCTCCAACACAGGTGAGTGCAGGCTGCCGTGGCAGCACAATGGGAGACATGTTGCTGTATCACTACAACTTTATCCTGAAAGCCAAGAGGAGTTCACTAAAAGATTTTTTTTTTAAGATTTTATTTATTTGAGAGAGAGAGAGAGACAGTACGAGAGAGAGCATGAGCAGCGGGGAGGGGCAGCGGCGGATGCAGAGGGAGACTCTGGAGAAGCATGCTCCCTGCTGAGGAGGGAGCCCGACTCTGGCTCGACCCCAGGGTCCTGGGATCATGAGCTGAGCCGAAGGCAGACACTAAACGGACTGAGCCACCCAGGTACCCCACTAAAAGATTTTAAATGGGAAATAGCTCTCTGACTGTGAGATGGAAGGCATAAACTTGGAGGCTAGGAAAATCGCTGTGAATAAGTGACAATGCCCTGAACAAAAGCAGCAGAGATAGAGGGGAAACAAGTGCACCAGGTGAGTGATTAGATGGAATGGGGGAGGGGAGGTGGAGAAGAGAAGCGAAAATCTTGGATTTGGAACTCTTAATTCAGAGAAGGGATTCAGGAGCAGAGTGTCAGGTTGCTGGGGAAAGATGAATTCGGTTTTGCAGATAATGAGTTTGAGGTCTCGTAGAAATTTCCAGTAGGCAACTGGATACACAGGCATGTAAAGGACTCAAAAGAAGTAAAAGAGACTTTTGTGGTTACAAGTAGAGAAAAAGACAAAGCTCCATGAAATAATTGGGAACTATAAAGGGTCTAAATAAAACTATATCAATGGGGAAGTGGTTAAATAAACATAAGACAGGCAGAGAATATTACACAGCAGTTAAAAATATTGAGATATATCGATGAGGTGTCATACTGAAAGCCACCCAAGGTATTATTAGTTTAAAAGAACCTAGTGCTCTGTCTATAATGTTCAAAAATTGGCAAGCATTACTTATTAAGATTTTATTTATTTATCTGACAGAGAGAGAGCATAAGCAGGGGTAGTGGCAGGCAGAGGGAGAAGGAGAAGCAGGCTCCCCGGCAGAGCCAGAAGCCCAACGAGGGGCTCTATCCCACATTACTACTTTTGTAAGCAAGAAAAAAGCAATAAAGATAAATAATGAAAAATTATGGCATTTAGAAAATAAGGGGTTAGATCACATCAGTGGTTCTCAAAGTGTCCTGTCAGGCCAGCAGCAGTTTCACCTGGAATTTGTCAGAATTCTTTGGCCCCACCCAGACTTACTAAATCAGAACCCCTGGAGATGGGGCCCAGCAATCTTGTGTTTTGACAACCCTCCAAGTGATTGATGCAACCTCAAATTTGAGACCTGCTGGGTTAGATTTTAAAGTTGGATGCAGAACTAGATGGAATCCCCTTTTGTACTAGCACTTCACTTTAAGAATTAAATCTTAGAGCACAGTGAAATAAAGGTACTTTAAAAACCCCAACACACTATTACGTTATTACTACAACTGTAGCACAAATAATTATTCTGAAGAGACGATACGTTTCACACCAGAAAGGCTTTAAACAGATGAAGGATGCCAACATCCAGGTTTCTTTATCCTGAGAGGTGTCCCTACATATCCTAAGTTCCGTGTATTTACGGCATGAATAGAATAAAGCGCCTCTCGAAAAACTTGTCACCTTCCACCCCGATTGATAAACATACAGTCATTTTCTCCTATACGAGACTATAAGCAAATCCCCACAGGGCCAACCCCACACTGAAGCAGCTAACCAGACTTTCCCTAACTCCCAGACCCCAGGAAAGCTGCCTTAGTCTGTAACTTGCGCGCCGCTGAGAACTGGCAAGGCAGGGCCAAGAGGCTTGTAGCGGGGACCAAGCAATACGCCCAGGGAGAAGTGCTGCCCTCGCACCCTAGGCAACAACACCGGCTACAACTCACTGCAGGAGACGAGAGTAAAACTCCTCGGCAGCTCGGTTCATTCGGGACCACATCACGCCCCAGATTGACTGCGGATCCGAGACAGCCAAACTGAACTGCGCGCCGCCGCTGACGTCCAGGGTCATGACCCCCTCGCCGGGACTACGTTTACACCCCACCCACTCCCGGCAGGCCCTGTCGGTCCACGAAGTTATCTTTTGTTTTAGAGCACACAGCGGTTTTTTCTGTCCCAGCAGTTTTCCATTCCCGTAAGAAAAAGTTAAAATAAATTGCAGCGGTTGAAGGGGGGGGGAAAATACACTTCGTCTCGCGAGAGTTGCCACGCCTCCTTATGGATTACTCCGCAAAAAGGAGTCCCTTGTTTCTAAGCGCTTTTGTTGGCTTTGGAAGCCAGTAGATACCGTGGTTTGATGCGTGTAAAGAAATAACACGCTATTTGTTATTTTTATACAGAGGTAGAGCGATATTTTGTGTCTCTGGATTGGTTCTGAGGCGGGGCAAGTTGGCGGACGAGTTGAAGGGTACATATAGAGCGGAAGTGCTAAGTATTTCCTTTTCCTATAGGAGCCGCCGGGTTGAGAGGAGCGTGGCCCTCTCCTCTCCCCGCGATGGTGAGTGGAAGCTTTCTCTGGTGGGCCTTTCTCTGCTGTCGGGTTCCGGCAGGAATGGGTTAGGCGTTTGGGGCATAAAATCTTAAGGAGAGAAAGCGAGGAAAAGGAGATGAGTGTCAAAGGCTTGAGGTTTGAGGCTCGGAGCTGGGTAGTGGGGCTTTACGGCAGCCATTTTAGAGGCAACGTGGGCGTCCCAGCACAGGGCGACAGCAGATCGTTCTCAGGTGCAGAGGAGCCTTTGGGATTCTAGTTTTCCTTGGATCGTAGAAACCATGGGTTCTACCGACAGTTTGTAAACTCTTGGGGCCTAAGGCTGAATCAGGGTGAAAATCAGTTTGGGGACTTGTATTTTCACGTGCTGTTCAATAAGAAATATTTTCGTGTTTTGAAGAGAGACAATGTGAAAGACTTGTATATCCACTTTTTTCTGAATTTTCATGTGTTCATCTTAGAAGAGCCTCTACAAAAGCTTTCCAAAAGTCTTTAAAAATGGTTCTGTTTAGCGTGCCCTAAACCTTTGAATTCTTAGCTCATAGTATGACTAATATCACATGCACTGCATTTCCACAAGTAACGTTTGCTATTTGTATTGTGTAGTGTTTTGTGCCCTGGGGAGTTCAGTGAAAAAACAGAAAACATTTGTGATGCTTGTGTTGTGATTTGAACAAAATAACATAGAAATATTCAATGGTAGTAGTTGTGAACACGGGCAATGGGAGTAGATGCAGTAGTTGGGCCTTAAAGTGATCAGAGAAACTTTCCAGAAGGTGGCCTGAAGGAGTGTTGAGGAAGCATGCTGAGCCTGTTGAAGATGAAGACAACTATTTCTGAGGCAAAAGGGGTATGGCCCTGAGTGTAGGGACAGTGACGTCTGGAAAAGATGAGGGAGATGAGGTCCAGCACATCATGTAGGCCATCCTCAAAACTTCAGTAGGTTTATTTTCAGGTGGTACGTCTTTGGAGAAGGTTGAGCAAAATTAACATGACCAGTATTTTTGCTGCTAAGTTTCGTGAGATCTGTTTGGGATGAAGGGGGCCAAGGGCAGAAATTTGAAGCAGAGCTGTTGCAGACCAGATTTGCTGACACTTGGTAAAAGTTCAGATGGTGGCATTAAATAGTATTTTTAAACCTTACAGTATGGTTTTGATCATTTTCTTTGGTACAGCCTAGGTTGAAAGTTGAATGATAAATTTTGTGGTAGATTTTGAGGTTCTAAATGTCCTTTAAGAATTTATTGAAGTTAGTAAACACGATGTGTTGGGAACAGCCTTTGTGTCAGCTCTAAGCGTTGTCTACCTGCCCAAATTTGAATCTCTTCTGTAATTCAGTCTTTAAAAGGTACTGTTGATAACGCGTGAGAATAGTATTTCTGCTATCGTCTGTTAATATAAATTACCTTTTTCTTTTTCCCAGGCGTGTGCTCGCCCATTGATATCTGTGTACTCCGAGAAGGGGGAGTCATCTGGCAAAAATGTTACTTTGCCTGCTGTGTTCAAGGCTCCCATTCGACCTGATATTGTGAACTTTGTTCACACCAACTTGCGCAAAAACAACAGACAGCCATATGCTGTCAGTGAATTAGCAGGTATGGATTTTTCAAGGGTTGAGGTTATAAGACCTGCTTAACAGCAGTGATGAAATTCCACTCCATTGGTCCGTGTTTCTGAATCAATGTGATTTTCCTGGATGTTCTGATGCTGTTGCTGCCATGCATGATACTCCTGGATTGGTAGGGTTGAGCAGCTAAAACGTATTTCTTCCCAATTTCAGGTCATCAAACCAGTGCTGAGTCTTGGGGTACTGGCAGAGCTGTGGCTCGAATTCCCAGAGTTCGAGGTGGTGGGACTCACCGTTCTGGCCAGGGTGCTTTTGGAAATGTATCCTTTGTTTCACTCTGGATTGGTCAGCTCTTGTGGAATTTATCAGACTGGACCTGGTTTATTCATGTTAGCGGTTTTGAACAACGTATTAATAGTGTCCAGGATAAACATTGTTCTGGTCAGATAGGAGCTTGGCATTAGGAAGTTTTGCTTGCAATGATGTCGTAATTTGCGTCTCACTCTGTTCTCAGCGACAGTTGCCTGCTGTCAGTAAGCTGGTTCAGAAGGGTGACGAAAATACTTACTGAGCAAGACATAACCTTTCTTTAATTCCTAAAATTCTTAAGAAGTATGATTCTTAACTGGGATAATAGATGTGTCGTGGAGGCCGCATGTTTGCACCAACCAAAACCTGGCGCCGTTGGCATCGCCGAGTGAACACAACACAGAAGCGATATGCTATCTGCTCTGCCCTGGCTGCCTCAGCCTTACCAGCGCTGGTCATGTCTAAAGGTTTGTATATTTTGTATTACAGGAATGGTACAAAATACCTTTTTTTTCCTCCCTTCTCTCCACCTGACCCATTTCATTCATGTTAATATGTAGATTCTGTTCATCCCAGAGTCCCTGACTAAATTACTATTAAATAATAATTCTGACTACTTTGATCTATAGTTAAGTCATAGTGAATACTGTGTAATAACTGGTGAACTAATTGCAATGTGGTGATTTCATGTATTAGAAAACTTTCCACTCCAACTTCAGGTGCCTACTCTATTTTAACTCAGAATGATGAGATTCCACTTAATTGGTCCGTGTTTCTGAAACACATGATATTTGTGGAAATTCTGATTTGGCACATCATATGCTGTTTTGCTCTTGTGGATTCTATGAAATGTTTCTCGATTTTTCAAAAGGTTCGGGGTAACCAGGTATTTGTTGGTGTTAATTGGCATTGTCAGGTCATCGTATCGAAGAAGTTCCTGAACTTCCTTTGGTGGTTGAAGATAAAGTTGAAGGCTACAAGAAGACCAAGGAGGCTGTTTTGCTTCTTAAGAAACTTAAAGCCTGGAATGATATCAAAAAGGTAGGCTTAATGAACAAATTTCCATTTTGGTGGTCCTTAACACAGATTGTCAGATTTTTTAATTTCAAAAGATGTCTGGAAGTATAACTTCAGTGGGTGTGTGAACAAGCACCCTGAAACCTTACAACTTGGGTTTGAATCCTGACTGCCATTTATGGCTATGCGTTAATGTCGAGCAGTTTGTTGTAGCTTCCTTTCATCATCTGTAAAGTGGAGTTTAACTTGGAAGATCAATTGCAGAGTTCATATCTTAAAATACTAAGTGTTCTCTCTTTTTAGGTCTATGCCTCTCAGCGAATGAGAGCTGGCAAGGGCAAGATGAGAAACCGTCGTCGTATCCAGCGCAGGGGACCATGCATTATCTACAATGAAGACAACGGTATCATCAAGGCCTTCAGAAACATCCCTGGTAATTGTACTGCTTACTTCAATTGCCCATATGATGCAAGCCTCCTCAGCTTTTATTATGATGAGATTCCACTTTATGGTCCGTGTTTCTGAAACACATGATTATGTGGAACTTCTGATTCTCAGCTGAATGAGTACACCAAAGATGGTTGAACGTGCCTGATCACTAACATAGTTTCAGATACCTGCTGTAGCACATAAGTCAGAAACACGATGTGTGTTTCTTGTATTTAAAATACAGGCTCCCTAATTCTCTTTTCCCTTCAAAAGGAATTTTTACTTAATGTAAGCAAACTGAACATTTTGAAACTTGCTCCTGGTGGGCATGTGGGACGTTTCTGCATTTGGACTGAAAGTGCTTTCCGCAAGTTGGACGATCTCTATGGCACTTGGCGTAAGGCTGCCTCCCTCAAGAGTAACTACAAGTGAGTGTTCTTCGTGTTCGTATATTGAACACAGATGTCCATGCTGTGGATACTTACATTCGGAATTGGTGTGCATGTTTTCTAAATAATGGATGATGATGTGTGGCCATTTCCCCTTACGTACAGATTCAATGTTGTGAAATGGTGAGATATTCTGAACAGTGGTAGTGAAATTCAGCATTTTTTTCTTTTCAGCCTTCCCATGCATAAGATGCTTAATACAGACCTTAGCAGAATCTTGAAAAGTCCAGAGATTCAAAGAGCCCTCCGAGCACCACGGTAAAGTTGTGATACTACTCTAGCTGAAGCCTCATACTGTTGGTTATTTCAAAAATGTAGATAATGTGAATAAAATACTAATAACAGTACCTTTTTATAGCAAGAAGATTCATCGCAGGGTCCTGAAGAAGAATCCACTGAAGAACTTGAGAATCATGCTGAAGCTAAACCCATATGCAAAGACCATGCGCCGGAACACCATTCTTCGCCAGGCCAAGAATGTGAGTGATAGTTTGGTGTTTGATGGTGGGTTAGCTTATTTTAGAAAGAAGTGATTCTTGGGTTTTTCTCTAATTTGTTGCAGCACAAACTCCGTATGGATAAGGCGGCAGCAGCCTTAGAAGCCAAATCAGATGAGAAGGGGGTTCCAAGCAAGAAGCCTGTGGTAGGGAAGAAAGGAAAGAAGGCTGTTGGCGTGAAGAAGCAGAAGAAACCTGTGGTGGGGAAAAAGGCTGCAGCTACCAAGAAACCAGCAGCTGACAAGAAGCCTACAGAAAAGAAACCCACTGCGGAGAAGCCTGCTGCCTAAAAACTTATGTTTATTCTATAAAAGTCGAATCATTTTGGATGGCTAATTTTGAATAAAGATCCCACGTTGAAGGCCAGAAACATGACCTGTTGAGTGTGTTTGTGAATCTTGGTTAGAATTTTTTTGTTTTTCTCCCATAATTCCAGCCTTCTGGTTGCATTTTGTAGTCTGGTGTAAAGCAGGGCCTTGCCTTTATAGTAAATCCATGCAGTTGAATGTGAAGAAGAACGTTGCATAAATCCAGATATAAATCCAATTTGTAAATAACGTTTTGAGAACGTGGTTAAAAGACTTCTCAAATGTGCAGAAGCTGTTAGAAGATTTAGCATTCCTCAGGGTACCTGGGTGCCTCAGTGGGTTGAGCATCCTCCTGGTTTTGGGTTAGGTCAAGAGCTCATGGGTCATAGGATCAAGCCCCATGTCAGTATCCAGGTTAAGTGGGGAGTCTGCTTGGGATTCTCTCCCTCTTCCCTCCTGTACTCTGTTGCAGGCTAGCTCTCTCTCATCACGCCTCCCTCCAAAAAAAAAAAAAATGCACCTTGGAAAACAGGCAAATTGCATAAGGTTTTTTTTCCCCCAGTACCACAAGAGGGCAGAATCTATATTTTTGAGGGACTGCAATAAAAAAATTGCTGGTTACTCTACAAAGGTTCCTATAGAACGTGCTGTGATAAGAGTACGGTTAGAGGAAATGCTACCCTCGGTATTTTGACCTGTAGTATGGAAGTGTCAGAAGCATTTTCCAGAACTACTTGGGTTTTCGCAGTTCTAGTAAAGGGATGGATATGTTCACTATATTGCAGAGAAGTGTACCCAAAAGGACATGGAGGTTTTTTTCCTACCCTGTTTTATCAGCATGTTTTAACCACCTTAAGGGTTGACCTGTCCCAACCTATGTTTTGTCTCTTGTCAGGGTCTTGTTTTGTATCTGGTTTGTTTCCTTTGATAATATCCACGTCCAGGTGATGTATCCTCTGATTTGCAGAGAGGAGATCTCTGTCCCTTAGCATTTAAAGGCACCACGCCCCAATTGAATTTGTTAGCACTGCGTTGTTTTCCTGCTGTAATTTGCACAGCTGCTTGGGAACCACTTTGATGTGACCAGGAATTCTTGCCTGCAAAAATCAACAGGGCTCGTGCGCCTCTGTGCTAGATGCTCCTGCGTTGGGTCTCTGCCCTCGTGGGTCTGCAGGTTTTGTGGAGTTAAGAGCCACTTGTTGCAAAAACTGAAATTTAAAGTTCGATGCTTGGGAGTACTGCTCAAAAGAACCGTTTGAAACTGTGTACTTGACCATTTTTGTCTCCCAAGTTCTTTATGGCTTCACGCCCTGTGCTTTAGATTCCTGATGATTACTGGACTGCGGTTTTCTCGTTAAAAACCCGGAACTGCGGAGCGTAAAGCAGGGCCACCGCGAAGGAGCCAGCGAGAGTACGGACGCCGGCAGGAAGCGCCGTGGCCCACGTGGTGCCAGCCCCGCCCAGCCCGCGGCTCCGTTTCCGGGAACGCGGGGCTCGTGACGTCATTACCGAGCGCCCGGCCGGGCGGCAGGTGGGAGGAGGCGCCATGCTGAGCCGGCTTCAGGAGCTGCGAAAGGAGGAGGAGACGCTGCTGCGGTTGAAGGCGGCCTTGCACGACCAGCTGAACCGGCTCAAGGTGACCCCGCTTCCCTCCCGCCTCCGCCGCCCCTCCACTCCGCCGCCCCGCGAACCTTCGGCGTCGGCGGCGTCCACCTGGTGGTAGACAAGCACCTGGGGAGCGTTTTTGATATTGCGGGCCCTCTTCTCTCAGAATCTTGAACCTGCAGGTCTAGGCTGAGGACCAGCGATCTGTACGTGGGGCAAGGCCACCGCCACACGGCCAACACCCGTAAATGCAGGTGCTCCGCACTCCGCTCCCTGAGCAAGTGCGACCTCCCTAAGGCTGGCTTAGGCTCTCCCTGCCCCGGACCCCTTCCTCCCTAGCTCCTACAGCACGTGCTAGCCACCATTTACTAGCTTCTTTCGGCGCTTGAAACAGCTCCAGTGTTGTTAAGCCGGAAGAGACTCGTAGATCCGTTGTGCAAAGAAAGAAAGCGAGGCCCTGAGGAAAGAGACTTGTCGTCGCAGAGTTCCCAGTAACTTTTCTTCTGGCAGCTGTTATGGACTCCACCGCCTGGACGAGATTTAGGTGCACCAGGGCCCTTTCCCACACCTGTCCCTAATCTACCCTCTTTAGCCCCAGTGAGATGATCCTGATAAGGGCGACTTAAAACTCTTTTTCAGGATCCTTAAGTCCAAATGAGATTGAGATGCAGGTTATGAAGACCTTTTGTAAACTGAAAAGCACTGTACAGCTATGACATATCAAAATATTTTCCTGAGGACGGTTGTAATGGCCTGCACTTATGTTCTTGTATCACCAGTACCTGTACGAGTACCCAGTGGGTGTGTCGTGTATGATGATGACAACGACCTCTAAAGCCTCAGTTCCTTTATGCTCCAGGAAACACTTCCACTTTCCATTCTCCCTGCCTTCACTTTCTCATTACTGGGTAGAAATCTGTAGTCTCGGGAATTGGCCCTCTGTGGAATCAGAAGACACCTTGCTTCTTTAAGGGCACAATTGGCTTTTCTACCCAGATCTGCTGTGTCTATGGGAATGAAAATCTTGGCTCAGCTGAGACACCTGTACACCCAGGGGAAAGGGGCTGGAGGTTTTCTTGGCTCCCTTCCTTAAAATGTGGGTAAAGATTAAGAGCCCCACCCTTCCCTCTAGAGCTGCACAGAGGTGACACTGTTTTCCCTTCTCCTCTTGGTGCCAGCCTTTGACAGCATGCTCAGCAAATTTTACCTGTGTCTGTAGCCCAGTGAAATAGTAAGTGTCCTCACCTCTTCTTTTCTAGGTTGAGGAATTAGCCCTCCAATCAATGATTAGTTCGAGGAGAGGAGATGAGATGCCCTCTTCTCAGCCTGCACCTGAACAGTCACATGATGTAAGTTGAATCAAATGTGGGCCTAGGGAGAGAATGCAAAGTGCATTCTGCTCTGATGCTTCCTGGAGGCCAAAAATTTTTGTGAATTACGTTATCAAGCCCAGAGGATTCAGGGAATTGGTTGTAAGAATGTTCTAGTATAGGGGCACCTAGGTAACGACGTCTGCCTTTGGCTCAGGGAGTGATCCCAGAGTCCTGGGATCGAGCCCCACGTCAGGATCCTCCGCTGGGAGCCTGCTTCTTCCTCTCCCACTCCCACTGCTTGTGTTCCCTCTCTCGCTGGCTGTCTCTCTGTCAAATAAATAAAATCTTAAAAAAAAAGGAATGTTCTAGTTTAATAAACTGGCTATTTCAAAATCACTGTTTTAGACAGGGAGCAGCCACCTTTCTACCAGCTGGTCACACTTTATCAGTCAGATGCTGTTGTATTGCCTGCACCATTCTAGTCGTCTGACCTCTGTAGTTACTCCAGTGAACCCAGGGAGCGTTGGAGAGCTTTGCAGGCATTTGTCAGAACTTCCACCGCTTCCTGAGTAAGCAAGCCTGGGATTTAAGAACAGAGTAGCTTCAGCTACAAAGCATAGAGCTAACAAGTGAGTTCCAATCCTCAACATCTCCTCCTACTAATGCCCTTAAGTAAAACAGTACAGTATTCTTCTAAATATACCGTATTTGAGCACTTCTTCTCCCAGATGTATTTAAGCCATTTCAAACCATTCGAAAGTAGGACATGTAGGCCGGCGTAATTCTTAGTATGAACCATGTTTGTAGATGAGGTGACGTTCTGTCAAATCTAGGGCATTTACACTCCTCCCATTTTGGCAATGGGAGGGTGGGGGTAAAGGGGTCAGGGGAGAAATTGGAGAAACAGGAAGTGGCCTTACCTCCTGATGATAAATATTGGGGATGAAGATGCAATTGAGATTTGATTTTAGAACATATTTAAGAATTTGGTTTGAGGCCAGTGTCTTTGCTACTAATCCGTAATGTCCTTGCCTAAAGCAGACGTTGGTGCACGTAGACAATGAAGCATCAATCAACCAGACTGCACTGGAGTTGAGCATGAGGAGCCGTGGGCCCGAGGAGGAGGAAGAGGAGGAGGAGGAGGAGGAATCAGACCCCTGAAGCAGGGTAAGGAGGAGCCAAGCTTAGTTACAGGAATTCAGTTTCTACATCTCAGGAACTTCGTCTCTTCAAAAATATTTTCTTTCCATGGGCCCCTAGCCTGCTGTAGAAGGAAGCAAGATCTTCAGGATGTGTAGCTGTGAAAACGGTGCCATCAAGAACTCAAGTTTCGGAGCACTTTAACAAAAATTTGTGACCTATGGAAACGCAGAGATGCAGCTCTTAGCATTGGGCAATATGGGTGGTGCTGTGATGGTATTCTGGTCAGATTTAGTAATTTTACTCAAGACAGAAAATTTCCTCTAAAATGCTATTGAGAAAGTCTGACATTTGCACAAAGGGCAGAGTTTACAGGCCAGCCTTTCCAGTCAACAATGCCTCTTTTAAGAACACCAATTAAAGGCTATTTACATGCCATTGAACCGTTGTGAGCAGAGCAAGGCCACGGTCCAGGAGACAAAGATGACAAGTGAGGAGCACAGCGGGCCACTTGAGAGCACAAGCCGCCGCCACCTCTCGGTGGAGCAGGTAGGAATACTGGACTGCGGAGCGCTTGCTGGGCTGCGCTCACGCGGAGGTTGAGACAGCGCTGTGGTACAACGTGCTTAGAAAAAAGGTGCAGATAAAGAGCTGTCGTGCAGCTTCCTGGTCTCCAGATAGTAACAGAAAACGACCAGTTCGTCCCCTGGAGCAAAAAATACAGCAGGATGCTTTAAAACCCATTTCTGGACTTAGGAAGTGTGCCATTAACTCACTATGCCTGGGAGGCTGGGGTTTTGTAATGACGAGTTACAGAAGAACGGTTGTTGAAACTTGGTACTTAGAATTGAGATTCACTTCTGCATACTGTCCTCTTCGGTGAATATACAGTTAAGTAGTTGCTTAGTTTTATAGAAGTGATTTGCCCGACCCTAGCAACAGAAAAGCCAAACAAAACACAACCTCCTCGAGCCGAACTTCTGTAACTGCTCCAGAAAAGAACGAGTGTATTTATTCGTCAACATTTCATTAAAGTTATTTTGAGCTACTCTTAAAAGGGAATAGCAGTTTAAATGAGCATGCTTCTTGGAAAACAGTGAGAAAGTTGCTTTTGCAATGAAAAGCAATCGATCTATACACTTGGGGGTTTTATTTAAAATAGGAGCATGGGTTTTTGAGAGCTAGGAAAGTTGGCTCTGAAGTCTGGCTCTACCACTAACTGGTTGCTTGCCTTAACTCTCTGCACCTCTCAGCCCTGTGGGTAAGATGACAGTATTCCTACCCGCCCCAGCACTTTCCACAGGTGGTCGTGGGGTGCTTACGGGGTATCCTGTAAAAATCCAGCTTGTGCTGTTGTCTCAGCAAGAGGAAGTCTAAGAAGGGATTTGACATAAGGAACTCAAAACAAGACTGAGGCAGGTAACATCATTCTTGAGAACAAGACCGTTCTTGGTAAAAATTACTAGGAAAAAACCTTTTTGACTCTCAAAATGTAACACACTTTTGGATGTAAATAGAGAATTTAAAACACCCCTCAAAAGACACTGAACATGAAAGCATTCAGATCCAGGTATCAGACTCTAGGTTACACCTTCCTCCTAAGATGTGGTTTGCACATTTTAGTGAGACCTTCTTGGTTCATATTCTCCATTAGCAAAAGACACAGGGTGTGAGTCTTAAACCTCCATCTGAACGGATGTTGAGAAGTGTAGGTTAGCCTCCTGGCAAGAAAAAACAGACTGGCTGAGGCAGCAGTATATGTACCACTCAGCGGTTTTTGAGATCTGAAATCCTGGCTGTATTACAGGCCCTCCTCAGGAGGTTTACCCAGCCGCCGTTTTTAGTTTGAAAACAAAATAGGCCTTTTGTTTCTAAAGATGTGGTTTTTTTTGGTTTTCTATAACTTGCCCTCTCGAAGAAAATGAGGGAAGAGGTGCCAACCAGGCATGAGGTGTACCCTGCAGATCCAAAAGTCACTCGGTCAGAAAAGGCATCAGTGGTCAGCTGGGATGTGGCTTTGTTTTCTATGACTTCCCTGCTACCTCACAGGCAGGACAAAGCCAGCACCAGGTCCACTCCTCTCCAGAAAAGTGGAAAGAAGTCACTGGTGAAAGAGGGGAGACTGCTGAGCAAAGCAGCACGGGACTGGGTGTCCCGGGCGGGGGCTCCCACACCAGTCAGGTGCTCCTGGGAGCACGCCGGTGATGCCCCAACCCCACCTCGGCTTTTTTTTCCCTGGGTAGAAATGGCAGGAAGAGATGGGATCTAGTCACAGGTCCACAGGAAAGGTAGCTGGAAGATTCACACGAGTGGAGAGAAGAGTTGGACAGAGTCCAAAACTTGGAATCATGGGAAGATCCATTAGTCCAGAGCACCGAGCTTGTCCTCAGTGTGGCATTTCTGCCTTCCAGCCTCCTTCCTGTCTCCGCCTGTGCCCTCACAATAAGGCTTGGCTAACTCATTGGACTTTCTTGTGTATGTGTACCGGAGACCATGAAAATCCTACCACAAAAGGAGACGTATTTTTTCCATCCTTTTAACTTGACAGTATATTTATTAGAATAAGAGATTAGATTAGTTAAACATCTGGATTGAAATGGTTAAAAGGATTTTCATACAATTTTTAGGCACTATACACACTTGTTTACAATAACAGCAGTACTTGGATTTGGGGAAAGATAAATCTCATAGATTTTAATGCCTTGATCCATTTGTAACATTCAGAGTAACCACCATTTTAGAAACACTAATTCAAACTTAAAGAGACATAAACCACTAAATATCCCACATAATATATTTAAAAATAAATACAGAAATACAACCAGAAGTCTACAGATCATCACAGTAGACAGACTGGTGAAGCCCCGGCTATCATGGCAGTGAAGGGCTCTCGCTAGATTTTGATAGAAATTGCTTCATTCTACACCAAAAGCAAAAATATAATAAAATAACATGATATATACTTTCTGATGTTCTTTTTCATAGCAGCAAAGCATGCGTTACATGCACTGCCTGTGAAGGATCTTCCAAGGCCCCTTCCTACTCAAATAGAAGGTGCGCCTGGCAAGAATGCAGTACCTCCAAGTGTCAGAGAATCCCAAAAATACAGGCAGCTAGCCAGTCACGGTGAGGGAAGAGCAGTGCGATTTTCAGTAAGTAAGAATGACTACCCACGGTCACCCAGGTTTCACTGTAGTTCAACGTTGCACGTGTGGTGATCGACATACACAAAAATAGCCCCAAGCGCAAAGCCAATCCACTTAGGGGGAGAACAGGAAGAATAAAGACAGTAATATTAAAAATGACACAAACAGAATTTTGGCACATGCTGTGTTCTTCATCCTCTGTCGTAGGTGAGATGCACGTCTGAACAGAGACAGGCACGGGCAAGAGGGCCCGGAAGCGACATGGCACACCACTGGGCAGGGGACTCGCACTTCACTGCTTCCCACATACTTAGACGCCGGCTGCGTGGGTCGGTGTGCTGGGCTGGTTAAGGCCGATGGTGGAGCAGAGCCAACCTGCAAAATCCACTTCTTCCCCGTCCGATCTCTTGATGAAGGCATGAACCTGCATGCAGGGAAACGGAGAGTAAGCGGTGTTAAAAACCAAAAGGAAAGGTCAAGAATCCTGGGTCCAGAGCTTCGCTTGGAAGGAGCTCCTGGAGCGTGACCCAGGGCAGCAGTCGGGGCGCATGGAAAGGGCCAGCTGCCGCCACAAAAGCCTACTCTGCTTGTTTCCCCAGCTGTGAGGCCTCAGCTCCTCACTGGCCGCCCTGAGCCTGCGCTCTTCCGCCGGGGCTGCGGCTGGGAGCTCTGCCCTCAGTGCCTCACGGCGTCACTAGGAGGAACAAAGGCTCGGCCTTCACACTGCTGCGTGGATGCAGGAGGCTGCCGTGTGGGATCCTGCAGCCCCAGGGTCAGTGGGAGCACAGGGGTCAAGGCGGAGCAGGGAATGGGCTCAGGGAGTCCTGGGCGGGTGACTCACAGAAGAAATGAATACACAGGACGTGTACAAATTGGAAATCAGTGGACTTACCATGAGTTGCTTCAGATCTGCTCTCTCTGCGGGGTTTTTTATTAAGCTGAAAGAAAATATGAGAGAGACTGCTGGGCACTGGTTCCCACTCAAATCACTTAGACCATGTGCCTGCCCTCCCCACAGCCCGCAGGTTCTGAGCAGTGCCCGAGCATTCTCCACCTTCCTGTTCGAGCACGCCGGCACGCCCGCAGCTTAGCAAGTGCTTGCCGAAATCAATGAAGTCCAGAAAGCAACATGCCAGTCCCTGCAGAGCAGGTGCCAAAAGCAGCAACTTTTACCCACAGCTGTAGTCCGACCAGTACCCGAAGTCATGGCACTCTGGAAGTGCAAGGAAAAGGGCAGAGCTCTGCTCCTCAAAACTGGGTGGAGAGGCTGACAAAACCAGCGTACTCTTCCCGAGGGCAAGGAGCAGACTTACCATTTATTCACAAAATCTTGAAATTCCAGACTGAAAACTCCACTGGGCAGTTTTGGAGGAGGCTGCAAATACATGTCAAGACATAAGAAAGGCCTGGCTTCCTTCTCCACCCATAGTCCCCACAAACTCCCTCCCCTGCAGGCCTCTGGGCAGCGCTGCCCTTCTCTAGGTACAGGGAGGCAGGGGCTGCCTGCGGGGTCGCCCAGCTGGAACCACTGGTCTCACAAAGCACACTTAGAACTGGGGCCCAGTTAGTGTTCTACCACTCACTCGTCTAGTGACTAAACAAATGACTGTTTCTCTGTGAACCGTAGTTTGTCCTCGGAGATGAGGAGGGCCGCACGATCTCTGGGACCCTTTCCCGCCGATACTCCAACTGTAAGCCTTGGAGTGTAGCGAGGACACCTCCCCAGCAATTCCTAGCGGCAGCAGCTAGGGAGCTGTTTAGACCCCCAGGCACAGCCCACGCCCGCAGCGCCCTTGCATGTCACAAGCTACCTAAATAGTAATAAAACATGTACCCTTGTCTGAGCCCTGAAGAAGTGGAGCAAGGTTAATAAAACAGGTGACAGAAGGCTGGGTCTTCTGTCGGGCCGCTCACCCCAGGAATGCAGCCATGTGCAGGCACCAGCGCGAGGACACGGGCAAGGTCAACAGCTCTCCTTTCCCCAGGGTACGCAGTGGCGGTCACGCAGGGTTACATGGGACAGGGCCCTGGAACACCTGGCTCGTGCGCTCCGCCTGCACGTGACCTGTGCTGGGGCTGAGTGCAGCTTCCTCGTGCACGGGCTCCCACACCGTGCCCCGGATGTCACTGCACTGATGGGTAGCCCAGATCAACAGGTGATCCAAGTCTGCCTCTCCCTCTCACCCCGAAGGCCTTAGCAGAACAGCAGGGCGACGAGCTGTCCTGAGGGACTAAAACCTAGACCTCAGGCCCACCCTGGAGGCCGTTGCTGCTGCTGAGGGGAATAAAGGGAACGTTCAAGGGTGGAGACGGACAGCTTGGTCTCCGGAGGCCACGCTAGTCCTGAGTAGGATGGAGGCCGGGCAAAGCAGGGCCTGCAAGGTGCCTGCACCTGCCACCACACAGCTCAGCGTTCTGGGGGGCTGGGGCCTGGGAGTGTGGGTGGTAAAGAAGGAAGAGAACTGGGTGGGAAGGACCTGCGCTACCTGGAGCCTGAGCTTCCTCACCTGTAAGCAGGGTAACGAAGCCAGCTGGGCCCCCAGAGGCAAGCAGGGCACAGCAGGGGACCGGCAGCGGCTTACTGAGCCAGGCCATCTCCCGTGACATATTTCCCTCCCCACTCCACCCCCAGCACCACCCAGCTCAGGCCCCAGCAGCAGAGGGTGGCCGTCCTGACCAGCACAGATGCAAGGCCCTCTGCCTTCCTTGAGTCCTTAAGCAGCGGAGATCACATCCTGAACTTCTGTTCCATGTCCCAGGGTGCTTAGCATAAAGCTGGACGGTAAGGAGAGGTCAGTTAACCTCCCCGGTCAGTGACGTATTAACTGCTGGGGTGAAGCAGGATTGTCCCTGTTGAGTTTGTAAGGGACAAGGGGACCAGGTCTGGTTTTAGAGCGCAGTAGGAAAAGTTACTCTGCCAGTCTCTTGAGGAAGAAGAGCATGGGGCCATGCCTTTTACCATGTACCCCAGCAGCATCCCCAACCTCACAGAGCCCGTCCCTTCTCACCCACTACCCGTGCCAGCCCGGCCCCCGAACATCCCGTCCCGAAGCCCTGGCCCACCCTCCTCTGTGCCACCGCACTGCTGGAGTCTGCCACTTCCCACCCGCTCGATCCAGACTGGAAGACTGGTCGGTCTCTCCTTGATCCTCTTCATTTAAACACACCGGTGTATGTGTTGCACAAATAATGTGTGTCCTTGCATCAAAGTCAGCCAGCAGCAATGAGCCAAAAGAAACTTCTTCACCCCGAGAGAACCACTGTTTCATAGTACTTTCAGTCTTCATGTGCACATACATATTTTATAAAGATTTTTTAAAGAATCACAGTATACATAGTACTTTGTACTGTTTTTTACATGTCTATAGTGAATATTTTCCACACTATTTCTACACTTTTTTTTTTAAACATCTACTGGTTTTTAATGGCACGAGGGAAAACCCTACCCTACAGGCATGTATGTATTTGCCTTGCCTCCATATCTTCACTACTAGGGACTTCTGTTCTTCCACTGGTGGCCCCCACCTCATCCCTACCGTGACCCCGCAGTGCGCACGCAGCCCACGGTAAGCGCACAAGAAAGGCCTGGTGAATGAAGCAGTAAGAATGGAATGGGCACCCTGGAGGCTCCTGACTGAGAAAGGGAGAGAAACTCAAAGCTACCCAAGGATGTTCCCTGGGGAAGGGACACCTGGAGCCTCTCAGCCAACCACTCAATTCCAACAGCAGGACGCCCTACAAGAATCCCCTCGGGGCCCCAAAAGCCCCACTGTGCAACCAACTCACAGGTATCCCAATCAAATTAACTTTTCTTAATAGAAGCACATACCAAGGTCAAAGAAGCCATGCAGTACTTACCTCGTTGACTATGTAATCCAACAACTCAAAAATTGCCATGGGAGGTCGGCTATCCATTCCATAAGCTACAGATGAGGAAAAAAAACACATCTCAGAGAGACAGGAAGTTATTGGCCAATGTGAGGCTAGGGATTGGAGCAGGGGTCCTGGGGACCGGAACAAGGTTGTGGATGATAGCAGAGACACGAGAGCCACAGATCAGGCTGACCACAGAGGGGACCAGCCAAGGCCACAGAGTTGGCCAGCCAGGGTAGGAGTTTGGGCTCTGCCGCCACCAAGGCCTGCGAGCTCAGGCAAACCCACTGACAGCTTAGTACTGAATTTGGTACAGTGGAGATGGGTAATCATCATGTCTGCCCTTCTCTTCCTTACACTGAGAGGGGTAAATGAGGTAGTAATGAAGTAAATCAAGGACTCGGTTTTAAATCTCCCTGAGCTTGGGTTTCTTCCTTTTATTTTCCAGAGTCCCAGGGCAGCCTCAGGGACCACAGCCACAGTCCCTCCAGTGACCCACTACCATCCACTATCCCTCTGCTGTGTCTCCCTTCATACATGCCCTCTCCCAGGAGGGCCTCCCAGGGACAGACACCAGGTCCTCCTGGTCACAAACGTCCCGGCAGGAAGTACATCAGAAGACGGTGGCTGGGCCAGGATCTTCCTCCAAGTACCAGGTTTACGGCTCAGTATGCATGATCAGAGAGGCAGGCTGTGCTGCACAGCGCTCGGCACCTAGGACTCAGACTTGGCCACTTACGGTGTGCAGTCCTGACATGTTTCCTCGTATCTAGACCGCTATTCAAATCAGATAATATTCGGCAATCCATGGAGACACAAAGATTAGCAGTTGCCAGGGGCTGGGGGTGGGAGGAGATGGGAGTGATTGCTCATGGAGGTGAGGCTTCTTTTAGGGTGATGGACATGTTCTGGAATTACACAGTGGTGATGGTTACACAACATGGAAGAATATACTAAAATCCACTGAAATGTACACTTTAAAGTGCATCTTATGTTGTGGGAATTTCACCTCACAAAAAAAAAAACAAAAAACTACCTAAAAAAAAAAAAGATGTCATGATTTTTAAAAATCAGATACTGCATACAAAGTACCAGATGCCGCGCCAGGAACACAGCCAGCACTCGACAAAGGGTGAGAAGATGCTGGCAGTAACAGTAAGGTGACACCCACCTGGGACCCCTGCTCTGCTTCTCGCTCTGGCCCCAGCCTGGCATCCAGAGACAGGCAGGCAGTCTTGAGGCAATGTTCAGAGAATCAGCCCTCCAGAAACCCACAAGAGTAAGGGACCCCGCTCCCCTGCCCCCAGTCCAAGCACAGGCCACTCACAGCTGAGGGGCCTTCCGGGGGTCCTTGGTCTGGGTGGTGTCTCAGCCGCATCTCCCTCCACTTGGCACCCAAACATCAGCTCCAGCTCCTTGGCATCTGGAGGAGGGATGGGATACCTCCCCACCGCCATCTCAACCAGAGAGAGCCCCATGCTCCAGATGTCCGACTGCACCGAGTAATGAGTCCCCTGGAGTCTTTCTGGCTGCAGGAGAGACAGACGCAGTTCTGATCACCTGTGAGCGAATCCGGGCCCACGCAGCAGAGGGAGAGGCAAGTCCCCATGGAGGCTCCAGGGAGGCCTCCGGACTGCCTGCCCCTTTGAGGCTTGTTTGCACGGCAGGGAGTGGGCTGCCCTGCTTGGCCCTGGCCCTGGATCTGCTGATGCATTTTATCTTCTTTGGAACCTCCACTAACTGCTTTAATTTGGTTTCTGACCTGCCTCCAACTACTGTGTTCACCAAATCCTAGCTGGCTCCTGTGGCCCTGACCCACGCCTCCTCACTGCCCTCAACCAACAGCCCCCAGCCTGCCTGCACCGCAGCTGCCGCTTCAACCATGGCTCCGGCTTTGCCCCCCCCCCACCGCCTGCTTTGCCGAGCTTCATCACTGCCTTGCACGTGCAGGGAAGCTGGTTCAAAGCCCAGCCTGCGAGGCTCACCCTGTCATCTGGGTCTGAAACACGCGGCTTCTGGAACATGGGTCATGAATGAAGTGTGCAGTGGGTACAAAGAACACCGGCCTTGAGAGTCGGGAAAGGTGAGCTCTAAGACCAGCATCCCCCACGGACTCACTGACTGTCCTTGGACAACATGGAACAGTAGAAAAGGCAAAGGATCCAGGGTCAGGAGACCTGAGTTCAAGTCCCAGTTCTGCGACTTGTAAACTACATAATCCTGGGCCTCAGTTTCCTCATCTATGAAGTGAGGCTGATGAGGGTGATGATGACGACAACACGGACGTAACAGAACAGCTGCCCTCCTTACGGGGGTCACTGAGGAGGTCACGCCAAATGGAAATGTACGTTAGATGTTGCAGAATGCTACACGAATACGGGTGTTACTGGCAGGAAGAGTCAGGGAAAAAGTACACAGTACAAAGCATTATTTTTACCCAGCGTTAACCGAAATAGCACACGTATTTCAAGAACTCTACCAAAAAAAAATCTTCATTCTGACCACTGTACGGTTTTTTTTGGACATCATTAATATCTCCCATAGGATTTTTCACTGACTCCTACACTGGACTATTTTGGAACTGACCACATAACCACAAAAACCCAAACCACTTACCCTGGATCAATAGGTCCCAGGGCCTGTTGATTGATTTTGAACTTTGCAGTGGGCAGGTGAGTGGCCCAGAATGCTAGCTGCTCGGCTCTCAGACACTTAGGGAAGAAGCTGAAGGGCCCACCGGTTTCATGTTTCTTAAGGACTGTGTGCCACAGGAGTGGAGGGGGTGGAAATGTGGGCCGGCACTGGGCGAGTCACGCTGACAGTGGCTGTCCAGGTGGGGGCAGGGGGCGGGCAAGAAGGAAGGAGGATGTGGGCATGAACTTCCACACATGGAGGCCGGAAGAAGCTGTCGAATTGGACCCAAGAGGCAGGTGAGGACGTGCTGAGCAAAGGGGACTAATTGGCAAGGAGACCTGGCTTTCAATCTAGGCTCTGCATCCGGCTTTCCTCATCTCTAGAACGGGAGCGAGCGATCACCCGCACTTCCCGCGGCAACCACAGAGATCAAATGCGATCACTCAAGGATGTGGAGGAGAACGCGGAAAATACCCTGGGAGCTGGGATGCCCCAGCCTCTGCGTCTCCCCCTCGGATTGATCCGTGCCTGCGCTCACTGCCACCTCCATGGAGGTCCCCACTCACCCTAACGCCCCTCTACACCGGCACTCACCCAGAGTCCCATTTCCCCCTCTCTGAATCCTTCTCTGGAGCACACCAGCCATTCACCCACCCATTCGGTCAACCAAACATCAGCCTACTCACCAAGCACTCCCCGGGCACCTACCACATGCCAGGCCCCGAGGGACAACTGAGACAACCGCCCCCCACCGCCGCCCATGGCCTGCCCCCGCGAAGCTCACGGCGTGGGGGTGAGAGGAGAACATGCTGATGCTGCCACCTTCTCAGGGCGGGACGATGATGCCTCCTCCCTCATTTCTTTCTCCTCCACCCCCATCACCCAGCTCAGGTTCTGGCTCCACGGGGGAAGCCACCCACCAGGCAAGATGCATGAGCAATGGAACCCGCTGCTCATACCGACATGTAGGACCTTGTGCCCACGAAGGAGTTGGCCATGGAGTCGATGAGCTGTCCACTGACCCCAAAGTCACAGAGCTTGATCTCCCCACGGGAGTTCACGAGGACGTTGGAAGGCTTGACATCTGCAGGGGAGAGGACACAGAAAACGCGGGAGCTGATACAGGTGGACTGGGGCAGGGGAAGGGTCAACACCATCCAGACAGACCGGCCCTGACTGTGAGTCCAAGGACCTGGAGCCATCACACAGCCAGCCCCGGGCTTGCAAACACTGGACACCAAGGTCCCTTATTCCCCCTTGTTCAGGGTTCAAGAAAGGATAGTCAGGAGAGGAAATGCCAACCTGTGGTACAAGCAGGACAGAAAGTCGGTGGATTTCCACTCTTTGAGACTTGAACACATGACCTACAGGAGGTGGTCAGTTACCATAAATAATCAAGATTTCAAACTCTGTTGCTTCAGTCACCCTTACTGGCAAGACCGAGTATCTATGGTTGGATCATAAGGGAAGAAGAAAAACACAATAACACCCATATGCTTGCTGAGGCTACAGACCAAAGAGTAAGAGATGGGATGGGGGCACGAACTTCGATTCTTGACTGTGATACCAAGCACAGAGCATGTGGGTTTTCTGAGTATGTGTGGCAGAGGCTGGGAGCTGCCCCATGATGGACTTTCTCGGAAGTCATTTCCCAAGCAGCCTCCTGAGTGGCAGCCGGCTGTCAGTCCAGAAGAGCCCAGGCGCTGTAGTGCCCCCAGAACCAGCCCCGACCCTTTCCCTGCACTCAGACCCTCCCCACTTGCCACCCGGCTGCCCCCATCACTAGCAGGTCACTGGCCCTTCCCTTTGCAGAGGGAGGTGAACTTCCAAATGTTTTTCTTCCCCATTTCCCCTGTAAAGTGAGCAAAGCAGGGTCAAGTTGTTCTAATTTACAGGTGGGGAAATGAGGCTGGGACTTGGTAAAAGTTCCCAGGCCAGGGTTTTGCGGGCAGACATCAGCAATGAGACCCACTAAATAAGCAGGCCATACCCAGGGGCAAACCACTTAAAACCAGACAGGCAGTCTTTGACAGAAGTAAGAGAGACACTATTACAGAATATCTAGAGAATTAGAGGAAAAAACCAAATCCCCATAAGCCAAAATGACTAGAATCATATTCCCATTTTATTATTTTTCCTTTCAGTACTCTCAGATGAATGCGTTTACAGGCACACCTCGGAGATCTGGCAGGTTCGGGTCCAGACCACCGTAAGAAAGTATCACAATAAAGAGAATCAAATGCATTTTGGGGGGTTTCCTGGTGCATATAAAAGTTATGTTGGGGCACCTGGATGGCTCAGTTGGTTAAGCAGCTGACTTCAGCTCAGGTCATGATCACAGAGTCCTGGAATCGAGCCCTGCGTCGGGGGGGGGGCGGTGGTGGAAATCCCTGCTCAGCAAGGAGTCTGCTTCTCCCTTTCCTTCTGCTCCCCACCCCTCTGCTCATACTCACTCTCTCTCTCAAATATCTTTAAGTTATGCTTACACTAGACGGTAGTCCATTAAGTATACAGCAGCATTATGTCTAAAAAAAAGATGTACATACCTGAATTTAAAAATACTTTATTGCTAAAAAATGCTAACTATTACCTGAGCTTCCGGCAAGGCATATTCACTGATCACAGACCATGACAAATATGATAATGAAAAATTCAAGAGTCACCAAAATGTGACCCAGAGACATGAAGTGAGCAAATGCTGTTGGAAAAATGGTACAGACTTGCTTGACAAAGGACCGATGCAAACCGTCAATTTGTAAAAAATGCAATATTTGCAAAGCACGATAAAATGATATATCCTTGCATTTATCCTTAAATAGATTCTAACACGTCTATGTAAGTATCTTTTCGAGGATAAAGTGGAAAAAGGGAAAAAAAAAACAAACATTGTCTTGTATCCTAATAAATCTTTCCCTTGCCCCTCCCTCCTCAGCCCTCATTCCCGAGGCTGGGGCAAGTCATACACACGGTGCTCAGCCTCCCCACTGTAAGCCTGGAGCCAGGACGGGAACGGGCACACACTAGGGCTCCAAAACCCTTGTGAAGGAACGGCTCTGAACTCACCGTGTACACACACAAGCACTCAGAGCCACTGGTGTGGTCTCCCCAAGACCCAGCCCTCATCATGGCACCAGACACGAGACCTCGCGCCCTCCCTGTGTCTCCTACATACAGACTTCTATAATGCAGACATCAGAAGTAACCTTAGAGGGAATCTGGTTCCTCCCCTTCAGTCTCAGGTCCAGAACGGGCTAGGAACTTGTCCCAGGTCACACAGCAAAAAACGGGTGCAGCTGAAACTAGAAGTCAGACCTTCTCTGATACCTAGGCCTGTCCTCTTCCCGCCCACCTCCCTCCCACATGACCCAACTCTGCTCCCCTCAGCCACTTCCGGCCGTGCAGCCTCCTGTGGACTCACTTCAGGAACACACGGGGAGATAGTCAACTTCAGGTCGTCGGGGACTGACTTGTCTTCAGTTTCTTCCCCACACCAAGAATTAGGACAGGCTCCGACAAACGCTTCCGGCTGAGGAGCGACTGGTCCCCATCCACACAGGACCGTGGCCCTCCTCAAACAGAGGACAGACGCCCAGCCCAGAGGTTAGTGTTCAGGATGCAGCCGGCACAGCAGGCGGCAGGCCAGAGCTGGTGACAGCTGGCTGTGAGATGCTGCTCTCGGGAGGCGCCGTGGGGAGAGCACACACCGACCACTCCAACACCAACTGCTTTTCCCACATGCCACCGAAGGCTCCGGCCCTTCTCCCCTGCGCCTGGACCACCAAGCCGGGGGCTCCCTCACCCCCGAATGTGCCCAAGGCAGGTTAGGCCCAATTTTCAAACAAAAGAGCAGCCCCGCCTAAGAGACTTGTGTTCACATCCCCACCCTGCCACCTGCAGCCTTGAGCCCGTCCCTCTGCTGCCCTAGCGCTGGCCCGTCTCTCCCTGATGCGGTGGTAGCAGTCCTGGCGCTTGTGACCTCACCCGATGGTGCCCAGGACCAACCTGGTGCGGGGTGGGCATTTACACAGCACATGGCACACAGCGACAAAGGATCCTTTCACAGGCCGCCCCCCACGATGAGCTGTTCATAGCACCAGACCCTTGCTTCCTCCCTCCGCGACAGAGAGCAGCCCCCACCCCCTCCACTCCCACCCAGGTTTTCATTTTCTCTCTCTCTCTCTTTTTTTAAGATTTTATTTATTTATTTGAGAGAGACAGAGAGCACAAGCAGGGGGAGCAGCAGAGGGAGAGGGAGAAGCAGGCTCCTCGCCGAGCACGGAGCCGGATCCCAGGACCCCGGGACCACGACTGGAGTGAAGGCAGGCAGACGCTTAACCGACTGAGCCACCCAGGCGCCCCGCACCCGGTGCTCCTTCCTCTGCCGGCTCCAAGGCCGGTCTGCAGGCTGCAGTCGCTGCACGGGAGGGGCCGCCCGGCCTCTGTCACTGCTTGGATCCGATTTCCATTCACATGGCAAGCAAGCCTCTTTTTCTCCAAACTTATGTAACACCACTTTCCTCCATCCCTGGCTGTCAGCTCCGGCCTCCCCCACCTCCGGGGAACAACACTGCCTGGGAGTCTGCAGAGACCGGGNGGGGGGGGGGGGGGGGGGCGGGCACACCCGGGGAGCCACACGCACCGCACACGGCCCCACTCGGTGACCCAGAAGGGCGGACAAGAAGCTGCTTGCAGACCAGGGCCTCTAGATCACTCAACTCCGGAGCAAGACGCTGAGCCACCGGGCCGGGGCGTGCTTCCCCCCCGCGGCCCCAGGCCAGTCAAGGCTCTTCGGGGGCAGAAGAGGTCCATGTCAAACAAGTCCACACAGACTGCTTTCTCTGCCTGTCGGCATCCCACCTTTGCTCTCCACAGTCCCTGCCCTCCGTCCTCTGTCCTGTGCTGTCTTCCTCCTCAGGCGGGACAGCGCCTGCCTCTCGGCCTGCCTTTCCAAGCCTGCCACTGCTCCCACCTCACCTCTCCAGCTTCCTGCTGCGACCAGGCCCCCCGGGGCCACCTCCCCGAGCTCAGGCTGCCCCGCTAACTGTGCTGGCCCCTGCATGTGAAACATGCGCCTTTCCCACTCACCCTCACCTCAACTTGCAGGTGCAATTCTTCTGGGTCCCCTTCCCTGGAGCCCTGGGAGGCTGGTTTCATCGGGCTCCCTCCCACAGCTTTCCCGGCTGCAACCTCAGCCACTGTTCAAATCACAGGCCCAGGCCCCCTCTACTTCCCGAGGCCTCTTCCAGGCCTTGGGTTCCCTTTCTCAACCCCCCAATATCAAGAGGGCGAGGCTGGGAGGAGCCCCAGAACCTGGTGGGCTAGGCTGCATTGTGAAGGAAGCATCCAGCATCCACGGGGTCCCCAGGCTGACAAGCTTCCCCAGGGAACTTTTGAGAGGCGAAGGTTTGTGGCCCCAACCCTGCTCAGCCCCTGCAACAATGAGGACGGGTAAGCCCTCCTTCTCCAAAAACAAACAAAGAGGTTTTATAAAAAAACTAAGTGGATGAAGCATTTTCTTCTCTCCTTTTTTCTGCCCCAGAAATAACCACTGTGCAAAGCCTTCTGATTCTTCCCCCAAAAGCACATGATTTTAACTTAATTTCTGGGCATTCTCTACCCCTGTAAAACAAAGGGTTTGGATTAAGTAATTCGGTGGATCATTTTTTTTACTCTATAAACACAACTGAGCGACAAGTAAAAAGGACCCAGTTCCTGTCCATGTCCTCAAGGCCATCATCAACAAGGGGAGACAGAACATGAAAAGTGACAAGAACGTGTGCATGTGAGTATAATGGTAAGGGCAAAGGGAGAGGGGTGGACTGACACTCTGAATGCTTCCAACCAGCCAGGCTCAACGTCAGCCTGACTAGGGGGCAAGGTCCTTCGCAGGCAGATGAAGCAAGGTGAGCGTCAGCCCCCCAAAGGGTACTATATTCCAGTAACCTCATTTTGTTTGACAGAGAAGAATATCACAGGAAGTTGCATTCCCTATGGGGGTGGGGGCAGGGGTGCAAGATGGAAGGAGATGGGGCATGAAGAAGAGAGGGGAAGGGGAGCAGGGGAGGGAATGCGCGGCATAGGGAAACAGAAGGAGGAGAAAAGAAATGAGGGCCCCAGAGAAGCAAGCTAGGTGACACCTGGAAGCCAGACTCTGGCTCGTGTGTGACAAAGGCTAAATCCAAAAGTGAGTGAAAGGTTAAAGAAACAAAGGCAAATGAGATTTTTAAATGGTAACTTTAGGCCTCAAATGACCTCTTTTTAGCAACCCTGGTAGATCCCTCTTAACCCTTCTTTAAAGGTGAAGAAACAGAAGGGAAAGGTGGCCGACCTGGGTATGTCAAATAATGGTCTCCACAGAGCCACCTCCAGTTACCTCAGCCGTGACCTCAGGGAGCCAATTAAATAGCAAAGATAATTAACATTCAGAGAAAAACCCAAACCCTTCCATTAGCCACGCACTGTAACCTCCTTCTCCCACCCAACCTTCCCCAGGAGCACAGCTTCCCCGCTCGCGGCCTTCCCCCAGCCAAGGAGAAGGGATGCAGCTGCAAGGCTAGGGTGGGGGGATGGGCATGGGGAGACACCACAACCGGCTCTGGTTCATCGAGGACCTCCTATGCCTTTTAAATGCACAGTCCTCCTTGACCTCAGCAACGGCGAGAAGCAAGCACCATCCACCCCCGTGTACAGATGACAAACACTGAGGCCCAGAGTCAGGGGCGCGTCCGCCAAGATGACGCACGGAGCTAACGGCAGAGGCCACAGCAGCGCTCAGGCTCGTGATCCTCAGAGCCTAGATGACAGGGCAGATGGTGAGCGGTACTCCAGAGTTTCAGAAAGGCCGGTATTCAGGTGCCGGTGATCGTGGTCAGAAGGTACAAACGTCCAGTTATAAGGTCAATATTCCTGGGATGTAACGTACAATATGGTGACTGTAGTTGATCATACTGGATCGTACATTTGAAAGCTGCTAAGAGACTACATCTTTTTTTTTTTTTTTAAAGAACTATTCTCCACCCAACCTGGGGCTCAAACTCACAACCCCAGGATCAGGACTTGCATGACTGAGCCAGCCAGGCACCCCTGCCAGGACATCTTAAAAGTTTTCATCACAAGAAAAATAAATGTAATCACATGCGATGAATATTAGCTCAACTTACTGTGGTGATCATTTCCCAACAGATAAGCCCATCAGATCAGCATGCCGTACACCCGAAACCAGCACAGTGTTACAAGTCAATCACCTCTCGGTATTTTTAAGGCTGAGGTTGGGGAAGAGGGTCACTCACATTATAGACGTAACAAGCTTTATCTGGGAACAGGATCGGACTCGGGATAGACCAATCCCTGATGTCGGGTTGTGAGGGAGAAGGCTTCTCTGCTCCGGGTGAGTGAGCATGTCCTTCTCCGCTCCAGCGCACTGTCCCGCAAGAGGAAACTTGCTGAACCGGAACCAGAGGCCGCTTCCCACCTCCTGCTGCCTAACAACGGAGTTCAACCAGGGAACTTTCGGAGCACGCGGGCCAGGTCCTGACAAGCAGCTACTTTTCTCGCTCCACTTCTTACAACCAAGGCCACCAAGTCCAAGTGCAATTGAATTTCTCTTCTTCCCTCTCGAGATTCCTTAGCTACGAAATGCTTTCATCTTCTACCTTTATGCACCCCTTTCTGCAAATTCAATGTTCGTCTCCTAACCCGAAAGGCACGCAAATGCTAACAATTAAATGAGACAATACTGGGAACATTCAGAATCCATTTCTCTTTTTCAGAATTTGGTTTTCATTAGTACATGCCATTCTAAGAAATGGTCAACATTTTTAAAACAGGATGTCACAAAAGCCACAGCAAAAGGTATAGGGGTTACACTCAAGAGAGGTGGGGGTGGGGAAGAGACAGCAAAAGGAAAAGAAAAAGGAGCAGTCATGGGAAAAGCTTATGGGTCCTGGTTCTTGGTCTCTCATTTTCAATGACCCCCTAATAATATTTGACAGAGCAGCCCCATTTTACAGATACAGAAATCAAGGCTTAAGGAGACAGAGGTCCCTTGCCAAAGATCCCAAAGTAACTTTTCCATTAAAAGAAACTGACTCCAGGCTCCTGGGTGGCTCAGTCGGCTAAGCGTCTGCTTTCGGCTCAGGTCATGATCCTGGCGTCCCAGAATCGAGCCTCACATCAGGCTCCCTGCTCAGTGGGGAGCCTGCTTCTCCCTCTGCCCCTCAACCGGCTCGTGCTCTAATAAATAAATACAGAAAATCTTTTTAAAACAACAGAAAGAAAGAAACTGCCTCCAAGCACACATTTCCCTTTGCAGGCTGCAGCCTAATTCAGAGGACATAAGATCCGTGGTCTATCACAAAGCCAATCACCCACCTGCGGGCAGGAAAACAATGCTGACTAACTTGGATACTTCTCATCCACAATTCGAGAAAGGGAAATTAGCTAAAAAAAACCTGTTCTGACCTGCTGAAAGCTAGGTTTGCTCAGCAGCAGGAGAGGGGGAGAAAAGACACTGGAAAAAGGAAAGGTAGAGAGAGCTAGAGAGCTGCTCATTTTTAAATGCTAAGTGAGAGAGAATTTCTAGTAACATCACTGTATTTATGGTGGCCCAGACTGCACCAAAGTAACACATGACCATTTGTGCCTAGGTCACAAGTCCGCATCATGCTCCAGAGAAGTCTGGAAAGGTCAAAAGGCCACTCATCATTGCTAGCTCAACTTGGGACAGGCCCCTATAAAAAGGCACTTAGCAGAGTGTGTTTGCTGATTTAAGGACAAATGTGAGACAGATGGACGGGACGGTCTTTGTGGAGTCTCCTGACCAGAGCCCCCCCGACACCACACACTCTTCTTTGGGAGAAGTGTTCTTCCTTCTCTCCAGCAAACGGCTCCACGTGGCCATCACAGAAAACACTGACCCCGGGCCCTGACACAGGGCAGGTCACTCACTGCCCCCATCCCCCACCAAGGTGATCCCAGCAGGTCCAGGCACATGACCCATAGCAGGCCAATAGGTCCTTCCTCAGGATTTTATCACAGAAGGCGAGGGGCTCTTCCTTCCCTGATAGACAAAAGCCAGAGACAATGCTTCCCACACAGTAGTCAGCCAAAAGGACAGAATAAAGTCAACATCGGAAGAGAAACCAAAGAGAGTGCTTAGGGCATCTTTTACACATATATAACAGCTAATGACATTTGAGGCCCTGGACACCATGATCCCTCAGGACAGCTGCATTCTCATCCTCTCTGGGGTTTGGTTCCATTACTGTTTGAGCTAATTAGTGTTCACTAACCAGCAAGAATCCTACTATTCACTGGTCCTTATGAACTGGTGTCAAAAATTACATTATTAAGTGGGCACATAGTGTGGTGTGGAAACAGCACCTCCAACTTTGGAGTTTGGCACAGCTGGTTTGAATCCTGGCTCTACCACTCACAAGCTCCAAGTCAGGACTAGAAGCTCCTTAGGAGCCCAGCATTGATGTTCAAAGGACTTTTAAACACCACAGCATAGAGGCAAATGTTACATAAGTGCTCCCAGGGTTTCATCTGCTCCTGAGGATAGTTCCAGGAGATGGAGAAGGGAGAGATTAGCCCTACATGAAGGGGGAAGGTGAGGCTCAGAGATGATGACGCTGGCAGGATCACTCAGGGAGCCGATGACCGAGCTGGAGGGAACTTTCTGTAAGGTTCTGTGGGCAGCCAGGATGAGGGAGAAAGAGAGACTCAGTGCCTGCCACTACCATCCAATGACAGCACCACACACACTTCACTGGCAGAAGACACTTATCTCCAGTGATAAACTTGGAAATGTGCTGTTTCCAAATTTCTCATTAATTTGGTGCTATTAATGCTGGTTGCCCGCCTCATGCTGAGATGTGCCACTAGGCTAACGCGGTCACTCTGCGGTGCTGGGCATCCTAAGCTGGGCTCCATCTTGGATGACGGTTAATGACATCTGCTCTTGCTTGGTCACCAGACTGCTGAATCAGACACGCTCTCCTGGGTCCATGGTCCTCCTCAGGAAGTTACCTGTAACTTAGGAGAGCGGCAGTCCCAGCCTCGGGTTTCCCTTAGAAATGAGGCTCTGTGACGTGAGAAGGAACAGGACACAGCTCTCCCAGGATTACCTCAGCCTGGGCCAACAGGCCTTTCCTAAAGGGACCAGGCCCGAGGTTTGGCCTCACGCTCCCCTGCACCACAGCCAGCTTGGGAAGAGTCACGGAGCAAGCCTTGTAACTCCCTTCCCCTCCCCACCTGAACACACCAGCACCTGCCCTTGCTCCCCAGCGGCTTCCCGGAATAAACCCTGACCACCTCTCTCCCACCTGCTCCCCTCCCCCCACACTGAGCTACTTGCCTGACTCGGACCCACTTTCTCTCTCACTGGGCCACAGCCACGGCCTCCTAACTGACTGCTCTCCCCCTCCGGCTCATCTTAGCCACAGCACCAGGGCCCTCTTCTCCCCTTCCTTCCCTGTTAGGAGTCCTCCCTTGTTCCCCACGGTCTATGATCATGTCCAGCTGCTGAGCAGGACTGGGAAAGACCCCCCTCGAGTGCTTCAAGCGTTCCTCACCGGACTCCGGCCCCTCGCCGGCAGGAACCTACGCAACCCGAACGACTCACTATTTCCTGTGTTTTCTGCCAGTGCGCCACGATTCCTGTGTCCCCCTCTACCTGGGATTCCTTCCCCTGACACGGCCACCTGCGTCACATCTCCCTGCGCTGCAGAGCTCAGCGCACGTCACACCCCCTCCACCGTGCTTCCCTAGGGGACGGAGGAAGCACTCACCCTCCGCCAACGGCCCGTCTGCCTCACTTTTAGAGCTAAGAAACACTCATCTGGAGCCATAATCCATCGCTGTGGGTCTAGCGGCTGAGATAATTCTAGAGAGAACGTGACTCACATTTCTCACCAAGACACCAGCATGCTGGATTCTAGCTACTAATTAGCCACTCTCTGTTTCTTTCTCTCCATCTGTAAGGTGGAGCAGTCTAGACAGAGTTCAAAGGAATCGGTTTTTCCTGTAAATTCACTGCCACCCTGGGGCTGTCATCACACGACTGATGGGTAAGGCTAGAGGACAGCAAGCAGGAGTTCAGCTCGGCCACCTCCCGCACGCCCCAGGGCAGCCTACAGATGGAGGCGCAGGGGACACGCCCCTGCCACCCAGACAGGGACTGCAGTCAGGACAGAAGCCCCTGTGCAGCCTCAGGGGCCACCGTGCCCTTCTGCTCAGGGAAGCCTGGCAGAACACCAGAAAAGGCCCGGCAGGGAGGACAGAAGAAGCCATTCAGAAATGCACCACAGGTGAGTCCGCCACAAACAGCCTGTAAAACAACAGAACAAAAACACACTTGCGCCACTTCCGATCTTGCCCATCGGTACCGACAGCGAGAGGAAGACGTCATGAGTCTAAACCCTGACCCGGCTGAGGACAGGGCTCCTCCAGAGGCTGCTGCCAGCACACCCACACCATGCTCTGGAGAGCCCCAGCTGCCCCCAGGACTGGGATCCAAAAACACTCTCAGAGTTTCGGCAGAAGCCGGAACTCTCATTCAGACCGGACAGCTCCCTGGGCAAGAAGGAACCTTCGCTGAGTGTCCTCCTAGCCGGATGGCCCCCGGTGCAAGCTCCTCTAGCTCTGAAGAGAGCCATGAGCCGCGCAGCCCCTCAGAGATCGAGGCCAGCCGTGCCAGGGCGCTGCGGGCCCGGGCCACTCATCCCACACGGCACGTAGCGATCGGGCAGGCCACACGCTGCCCCATCTGACGGAGGAAGAGAAACACCAGTTGAGGCAACATTTAAAACCAGTCTTGGCATTTATTAATCTTCATCAGCCAGCAACTGCAAGGCAGGAACAATTTACGGGCTAAGTTGTATAAACTCTCTATCAATTTAACTTATGTAATGTTTCTTCAGAGTCTTGCTCAAAATAAGACCTTGATTAGTGGAGTGGGATAAAAAGAACGACAGGCTGGCAATGGGAATCACTTCTCTTACGGCAGGAAGCAGGGCTGCATCCTTAGGACCCCCACCTCCCGCCCCGCAACTCACAGCCTAAACCACCTGAGTCAGCTTTTCGTGCGCCAGACCTAGACGCTCCTGCCACAGGGAGTGGGAAGACCACCTCGAAACCTTTGTGGTTAATTCCTTTCCAATCTCCAGGATCAGGGAAAAACCCTCTCTCCTACCTATGCCGTCCATCATGTTTTCACCAAGAACTCAAGGCTGAAAACCTTAGGGCTGAGTCTTGTGCTTAAATTCTAAAGTTTCCTCAGTCAGGGAATTCACCTCCCCCTTAAAACTCAGTAGTCAGGAAGCTTTTTCTGTAAAAGACCACAGAGCAAATATTTTTAGGCTCTGAGGGCCATACGGTCTCTTTCACAAGCAACCACTCACCTTTGCCATTATAGCACAAAAACAGTCACAGAAAACACTTAAATAAGCATGCTATGTTCCAACAAAACTTCATTATGGACACTGAAATTTGAATTTCACAAAATTATCACATGTCACAAAATTCTAAAAAACAATTCTGGGCTTGCAGGCCTTACAAAAATAGGCAGTAGACCATATGTGGCCTGTGGGCCACCCGTCTGCCCACCTCTGCTTAAATGTTTAATTATTGTTTTGATCTGTTAACAGTTTTTTGTCTTTCTGACCCAGTGCTTAATCGTATTTGTAGTGAAAAATAATTTTTCTTCCTAATTTGCTAACTTTCAGCATCTGTTCCTCCTCCCCACCTTCTAGTAATAAAACCCCTCTTTTCTTTTGGGGTATGCTCCTCCCAACAAGTGTTTCTGCTAGGGTGTCAACCAAGAAGCCCCATCTATCCCGCCAGGGTGTGGGCTTAGAATCCCAGATGGCCAGCCAGACTAACTAGGCCCTGGAACACGGTGATTGGCCCAGAAGTGGGCGGGCACTCCAAGCACAGCCAATCAGTGATTCAAGCCTGCTGGAGAGTGGGCAGAGCTCTTTCTCTGGAACAGAGCATTAAGGCCTGGAGCTAGTGGGGTCCATGCTGCCCCCAGTGAAAAGACTCCGACTGTAAAGGAGGCCCACACCAGGAGGAGTAAGGCCAAGAGGTAACAGGGTCCTGAGGCTGTCATTTCGACCCCATATTCATCCCTGCCTTCCAACAGGTAACCCACGCCAATACATTCCCTATTTTGATTAAGTAATCTTGCATTGGATTTCTGACACAACCAAAGAATCCTGACTAATTATATCACATCAAATTCTATTTGCAAGTTGGCAGGGTAGTGATTTATGCATAAAAAATGACACTGGCTGTGTTCCACCATGTGTTTAGAATCCCTTTTCCCCTACTAGACTCCAAGCTCCTGGAGGACACAACTCATTTCTGAGCCATCTTTATGCCCTCTGTAGTGATTCACTCATACCTTGCTCTTGGTATTCTATGAATATTACACAAATATTGCTTTCCTTGGATGGGGGAAGCAACAGTGAGAAGAAGGGCAAACAAACATGGAGGAACATATGCATGTACCTACCCATGACTATACACCAGAACGTTACCCAGAGATTCCAGACACAACTTAACTCCCAGGGGGCTCAGAGATCTAACACCCACCTGATCAACGGCCCACAAACCACACACTCCAGGCTGAGCCACACAGGCTGCTTCACCCTTTGAACACCCAAGGGAAGGAGAATACGATGTCTACACAACACCAGGACAGACCCACGGAGGACTTCAACTACTTCCTTGACCTCAGTCTGTTCTTTCTAATTGATGAAGTTCTTTCCAGCTCATCTTCTAACTCAGGCAAAAGACCTGGAGGGCAAACTATCCTATGATGGGAACTATCCCCTCAAGCAATAGGGACTGCCCTGACGCCAGCAAGACCCCGTGTGCCTGACCCCAAGACAATGATCAACCTGACCTTTACTGCCCATCTGCATGTACCCTCCGACCTTTGTCCCACATTTTCCTTATATAAACCTGAAAGTGGGGCACCTGGGTGGCTCGGTCAGTTAACCATCTGCCTTCAGCTCAGGTCACGATCCCAGGACCCTCGGATCAAGTCCCACACTGGGCTCCCCACTCACTGTGGAGTCTGCTTCTCCCTCTGCCTCTCCCCCTGGCTTGTGGCCCCCTGCTTGCTCACTCTCTCTCAAATAAATTAATAAAATCTTAAAAAAAAAAAAAACCCACCTGGAAGTATTTTCAGCACTTTGGAGACGCTAGTCCACTATCTTTCTGGTGTCAGCCTCACTGGAATAAATTCCTTTCTTTTTTCACCACCAGTCCCTCCTCTGTCTTTGGATTTTGTCAGCGGCCAGTGGCCAAACCTGGTCTATTTGGAACCCCCAGAGCCCGGTGCTCTTGCACCCCTGCACCCTGGCTACAGGATCACAACGGACTGGTTCCCTGAAAACGAAGAGTCCAGAACAGCTGGCCATCACTACAGACACTGGGCACATCACCTCTCCTGGTCCTGCCCGCAAAGTCCCGCTCTGTGGCAGCAAAGACAAATCACTTCAGCAATGAGGGTGACCACTTGGTTGGCGCCAGCATGGACACATCAGAAATGTCGGAAAGCCAGCCACATGCACGCCCCGGGCAGGGTATCTCCCTAGGACCAGGGGTCCCTCAGCTCACCCAGTCGACTAAAGATAAATGAAAAACTTTCAAGAGACCGCTGCCTAGCTGGAAAAACAGGACCTCAATGGCACCTGAAAACAGTCAGTCTCCCTCAACTACTACCAGTATGGCTCTTCCTCTCACTGAAAAAGCAACTGGTGAGCACAGGTGTGCCTAGTGTTCTATCACCGACATTAGTCCCACACTGGCCCTGAGGCTAAGAAGGCCAACCGGGCCCAGCAGCAGCAACCGGTGGAAGCTAGCTGGGGGCTGCACTCAGCGGCTTTTCTGCTCACGCAGCCCACCCTCCCAACCAGAGGAGCCTGGGGCCCTGCCCCGCTCAGGTGTGTGGGTCCAGCTTTTCAAAAACTTCTCTGAACGTTCCCAGGATCTCGAAATGTGTAAGTGTCTTGAGGGCGCTTAAACAAGCGTCGGGCAATCATGAAAACCCACTAACTCATCTGCGAAGCAGCATTAACCTATACCTGGACTAGTCAGTCAAGCACTATTTTAAGTGCTTTGCAGGCATTGTCTCAAGCCTCATGGCCCTGTAGGCAGATTTCCTCCATTCCCCTGAGGCGTGGAGAAGTTAAATAACTTGCCCAAGGTTTCACATTAAGTAGCACAGTCAGAATTCAAACACTGAACTTTTGTCACTAGGATAGAATGAAGAAACTGTGGCCATAATATCTTGTAGCTGCTCCCAAGGAGACGAAGCTATCCCGCCACATTTTCAGGCCTAACTTGGTCACATGACCCTTTTTTTTTTTTTTTTTAAAGCCAACAGGCCATTCACAAACCTGACGGAAGCGGAGGTTTAAATGGTGCTTGATTAGGGTTACCCCCTCCTACTACTTCAGTAGTAGTTTCAACCCCAAGACCATCGTGGAAGGAAGCCAGGGCGTTACTGTTTCAGAGGATGAGTGAGAAAACATGAGGAAAGAGGGCCAACCAACCCACAAAATTATAGAGAGTAATACACTGCTGTTTTTTCTCTATTTTTTTAAAAGATATTTGAGAGAGAGAGAAAGAGAGAGAGAGAGCAGGGGAGGGGCAGAGAGACAGAGAATCTTGAGCAGACTCCGAGCTGAGCATGGGGCCTGACATGCGGCTCGATCTCACGACCCATGAGATCATGACCTGAACTAAAACCAAGAGTCGGATGCTCAACAGACTGAGACCCCAGGCGCCCCTATACGCTGCTATTTTTAAACTACTAAGTGCTGGGACGCCTGGGTGGCTCAGTCGGTTAAGTGTCTGCCTTCAGCTCAAGTCAGGATACCAGAGTCCTGGGGTGGAGCCCCACATCGTGCTCCCTGCTCGGTGGGGAGTCTGCTTCTCCCTCTGCCTACTGTTCCCCCTGCTTGTGCTCTCGCTCTTTCTCTCTGACAAACACAATCTTTATAAAAAAAATGAAAAAGAAAAGAAAAAAAATAAACTACTAAGTGTTGGGCTGGTTTATTCCACAGCAAAAGCTCACTGAAATAATCAGTAAGACATCACCAGTGAATCAATATCAACAAGTAGGAATAAAGAAAAATGTGAGGCAGAGAAAAAGCCTCTTCATTCTTCCCCATTTCTCCTCAAGGGCATAATGAGAAGAAACGGAGTTTAGATTTCATCAGAAAAAGAATATTTAGACCAGAGGAAAACTTACTGGCAGCAAGGAAGCCTAAAGATAGAGGCAGGGAGACTGACTGTCCCACTGTCACTCTAACTCAGGTTTCCAGGAATCATCGACTCATTGTTCTTCTTGCTCAGGAATCACGTTGTGCAAGAATACCCTTCCTCAGCCCGGGCCTCCCAGTGAATTCTCTCAGGGCTTCTGGAGAAGACGCACGACAGCGGGAGTCTGACATGCGGAGCAGCCAGGCCAAGCTGCCTGCGCACATCGCTCATTGGAGCAGAAGTCCCAGTGACTTCCCTTCTTGGCTGAGCAAGGAACGAACTCTCCACCAGAGAGATCTGTCCAGAGACCCATCTGGCTCACAGAGCAGCTCTCCATGCCAAAGAGCGGTAACTGGCGGAGCCAGAAAAGAAATTCCTGAGAAAGTGGGGGCAGCACCAGGCAAAAGGGAAAAAGCAAGTTGGTTATTCCAGGAAGGAGCTGAAACTTCCCTTTCTCTGGAAATAACGTTCGAGCTCTCCATCAAACACACAGAGCACGGGACGTGGAAGGCAGCGGGAAGAGAAAAACACAGGCCTGGATTAATGACTGTGTTAGAAGCAGGAGACACGCTTCTTGGCCCAGTTTCGCTGTTGACTCCTGTGTGTTCTGGAACAAGTTAATCACACATCCACCCATTCAACAACCCTTGCAGGGCGAGCCATTCTCTGCCATTATGCTAGGGGCTGGGGATACAGAGATGAATGAGACACGGCCCCTGACTTGAAGACACTCACAGACCAGTGAGAGAATAACAAACTCTGAGCCGTAGTTTCCACATCTGCAATACAGGCAAAAGAGACCTATCCCAAGGTCGCTGTGACCAATAAATGAGAAAAGTAGCTAACGCACATAATACAGCACTTGGTATATTACAGGCCCTTGATAAACAGTCATTATTTATCACAGTAAGAAAAGGACGGACACTGTGCCAAAGGCATACAGACGCAAAGCACTTTATCTGCTTTGGGAAGGGGCTGGTTCATGGGAATGCTTATTGGAAGAGCTGTCTGAACTAAACAGTGACATTATTACTATGGTAACAATATAACTAAGCTGAACAGTAACATTATTTGCTAATGATTTATGTGACGCAGCCCTTTTAATTCTCACAAATATACGAAATACATGTGTAATTTGCAATTACTGCCCTTTGGCATGAACTCTCCTCATTTTACAGACGAATAAATAACTCAGAGTTTATATAACCCGCATGTAAGAGACTTAAGACTTGAACTTTAACTGGCAGATTCCCAAGCCTCGGGGTTATACTTGAAAAGACCAGCAGACTTAGCCTAGAAAACGTATGAGAATTGGGGGGGGGGAGGGCGGGGTGGGAAGTAAGCATTCCCAGGAAAGGCAGTAATAAGCAAAAGCGAGGAGCACACAAAGGTCCAGCTCATAAAAGGAATTCAGTCTTATTGGGTTATCAATTTCTTCACAAACTACACAAAGGCAGAAGGAAGGCAATTCATGTTAGACCCCTCTTTATGCAAACCATTTTGCTAGTTGCTTTCTGTATGTTATTTCCTGAATCCTCACAGCAACCTAGGAGTAGGCAAGAGGATTCCATTTTATAGATGATACAATGGCTTTCCTCCACCAGATCCTTCTACAACACCGATGGTCCCTCTTGGGTCCCACTAAGTGAGATTTATGTCATTTACAGCCCTCGAACACAGCGCCATGCTCAAGAAACGTTAATTTCTCCTCTCCTTTCAGCTACTCCTATTTCCTAGAAACAAGTACACTAGAATATTCTATCTTGGAATTCAGAGGTCTTAAAAAAAAAACCAAAATCAAGATCCATATAATGCTGGAAAACTGCTCCCCACACAAGTCATACCGTACCTCCTTATTGATACCTTTCTTGTCACTACAAAAAAGGACAAAATGGTAGCTAGCGCAGTTAGAAAGTAGAAAGCTTTCTACAATTTTGCATTTTAACTGTATAGTTTGATGCGTTCTGTATAAAGTATACACCTGTGAACCCATCACCAAAATCAGGATTCAATATTTTGATTACTCCAGAAAGCTCCCTCATATCCCTTTGAAGGTGATCCCCACTCCAGCCCCCAACACCCTCAGGCAACCACTAATCTACTTTATTACTATGTTACTGTGGATTACTTACACTTGTCCTAGATAGTCCTATGCATGGGATCAGACCGTATGTATTCTTTTGTCTAGGGCTTCTTTTACTCAGCGTAATGTTTTTGAGAGTCATTCAAGTTGTATCAACAGTTTGTTCATTTTTATTGTTGAGTTGCATTCTGCTGTTTAAATATATCAAAATTTGTTTATTCACTCATCTGGTGATGAATATTTTGTTTGTTCTAGTTTGGGGCTATTGTGAATAAAGATGCTATGAACATTTGTGCACAAGTTTTTATGTGGACACATGTATTCATTTCTAAGTCAATACAGAGATGTGGGGTTGAAGGATTGGCTGTATGGTTTAATTTTAAAAGAAACTACTAAACCCTCTTTCAAAGTGTCCCTTTCCTTGGTTGCTTTTAAGAAACTTGCTTTATCACTGTTTTCAGCAACTTCACTTTCTTTTTTTTTCTTTTTTGGTTTTTTACAGCTTTACTAGTATATAATTTCCTCTTTTTTTAAGATTTATTTATTTGAGAGAGAAAAAGAGAGAGAACAAGCCCAGGAGGGGCAGAGGGAGAGAGAGAATCTCAAGCAGACTCCCTACTGAGCGCAGAGCTTGAAACAAGGCTCGATCCCACCCATGACCCTGAGATCATGACCTGAACTGAAAGCAAGAATCAGATGTTTAACTAACTGAGCCACCCCGGAGCCCCTATTGGTATGTAATTTTCACACAATAAACCCCATATACTTGAAGTGTATCATTTGATGAATATATATATGTGATCATCACCACAATCAAGATTATAAACATATCACCCCCCAAAGTTTCCTTGTGCCCCTCTAGGTCTTCCCTTCCCCCCTTCCTTCACTCCCCAGGCAACCAGTGGTTTACATTTCATCACTACAGATCAGTTTGTAATTTCTAGAATTATATAAATGGAATCATATGGGGGCACCTGGGTGGCTCAGTTGGTGAAGCGTCTGCCTTCAGCTCAGGTCATGATCCCAGGGTCCTGGGATCGAGCCTCACATCAGGCTCCCTGTTCAGCGGGGAGTCTGCTTGTCCCTCTGCCCCTAACCCCCTTCTGCTCCCTCCTTCCCTCTCTCTCTCTCTCTCTCTCAAATAAAATCTTAAAAAAAAAAAAAAACAGTACAAACTATTTCCATCTATGTAAAACAGAGAAAGCAACAGCAAATCTATAGTGATAGAAAGCACACCAGTGGTTGCCTGAGGGTCTAAGGAGAAATGAAGACCAGAAGCACAAGGGTACTTCTGGGGTGGTGGAAATGTTCTATCTCAATTGTGGTGGTAGATGCAGGCACGGCTTTACCAAACATCAAACCTTCCGCTAAAGTGGCTGTATTTTATGGTATCTAAATTATACCTCAATCAAGTTTATTAGGAAAAAATTAAAAAGCTGAAGTAGCCAGAAGACAGAAAAATGGAGACCACAGGGCTGTGGACCACATGCGTTCAGCCAAGGTGTGCTAGCGGGGACAGGTAGGAGGAGGGAGGGCCGCGGAGGAGTCAGGTGGGCTGAGGGAATCGACCGGCCAGCTTAGGAGCCAATGTAAATTAGGTGATACATTCTAAAATTGGTATTTTTTCAAACACTATAAAATATGCATGACATAAAAGTTACCATTTTAACCATTCTTAAGCAAAGAGTTCCAGCAGTAAATGCATTCATGCTGTTATGCACCCACCACCATCAGGGCGGTTCAGGTGCCGGTTTTGCTTGAATTGATTTGTAGATTGAAGGCCATTCCACTGAAAATCCCAATAACCTTTTTTTTTGTAGACTCGACAAATTATATCTAAAATGGAAATGGAAATGCAAAGGACCTAGAACAGCCAAAACAACTCTGAAGAAGAAAAACAAAGTTGGGGCACTGAAACTACCTGATTTCCAGATTTATTATAAAGCTGCGATAATCAGTGGCGGCGTGGTGGTGTGAAGCTAACCACAATAGATCGAACGGAACAGAAGGAATAATCAGAAATAGACATGTTCATGTATAGTCAGTTGAGCTTTGACAAAGATTCCGAGGTACTTCGATAGAGGAAGAATAATCTTATCAAATATTGCTCCAACAGCTGTATATCCATATGCACAAAAATGAACCCTTATTCTTATCGAACTCTCAGTGGACCACAGATCTAACTATATGAACTAAGCCATAAAACTTCTGACAGAAAACATACACTATCATAGTGACATCTGGTTTCAGCAAAGAGTTTTTAAATAGGTCACAAAAGGCACAACAAAGTCTAAAGGAAAAATCAAGAAATTGAACTTCATCTAAATAAAAAAACATTTCCTTTTCAAAAGATACAAAATCAGTTGCATTTCTATACACGAATAACGAGACTGAAGAAAGAGAAATTAGGGAATCCATCCCATTTACAATAGCACCAAAAACCATACGTTACCTTGGAATTAACTTAACCAGAGACGTAAAGGACCTATAT
>NC_048222.1:41284666-41343895 GCF_002007445.2 Ailuropoda melanoleuca
AATTGAAAAGTTCCCCCCTAAAAAAAAAAATAAAAAATAAAAAAAATAAAAAAAATAAAAAAAAAAATAAATAAAAACACTATTCAATGGTTTTTACACCAAAACAAAACACAAAAGGACGCAACAACTTTTCGATTTCAGCTAAAATTCAAAACATAATAACTAGCAAGTAACTTCTTACCTCTGTGCATAATCTTGTGCTTCTCCCTCAGGTAAGTCAGACCTTTTATTACCTAGAGGAAAGACAATATCACAAGATGGGAAACTGAAATGGGGGTGGTTAGACAGCCTCTGTATTTTAAAATGATCTAGAAAATATTTCATCTAACATCACAAATTTGCCTTCTTCCCTTATTTTTTATTCGATTTTTAACCTGTCTTATCAAGAAACCATCTTTTTACATGGTATAGAGTTACTTTAAGCAACACTTATATTGCAAGTTTAGACAACTTTAAAAACCCCTGTGCTCGAATTCGGTTTTTTTCTAAATCCGCAGTATAAAAACAGGCTTTCTCATGCCACAAATGGGGATTCTTTTGGACACCCTGTCCTATTTCTGCAGACACAGATTTTAATATAAAGAAAGTCACTTTTCTGGTTCTGACTAGAGAGAGAGGGAGAATATTGTATGTAGAATCTAGACAGGGAAAATTCTAGCAAGAAGACCCTACTATTCTTATAAACTTTCCCTTGATTGACTTACTATCTTCCTCCCTTGTCTATTTCCTGCCAACTCATTAACTTCTCAACGAGGGGGGCTTGGAAGAAAAAATTGCACAACATACTCACAGCAATGCTAACTTTTCCTAAAATTTGTTCAGGAATTCTTCCAGCTTTCTTCAGGACTTGATCCAAGGAACCCCCATCCTAAGAAAAAGAACACCAGTCCATTTAGTGACAGTGTTTCTAACTATTCTTTCAAGTGTTAAACTTCAGCAGGGAAGTGTATCTCACACGTGCCAAATCCCCCTGGAAGGGTATCCTTTGATTTGTTCCAGACCACAAAGACAGAAATGCAAAGCATTGTGGGAGGGATCAAACAACCAAAAACTCAAATCGTACGAAAAATCGGTAAACGAACTACCAATTCAGGGATCAAAATAAGCTTTGTTGGGGCACTTGGCTGACTCAGTGGGTAGATCACGTGACCCTTGATCTTGGAATTCTGAGTTCGAACCCCACATTGGGTGCAGAGATTACTTAAAAATAAAATCTTAAAAAAAAAAAAAAAAGGTTTGCACTGAACTGACAGAACAGTATACAGTTAGGACCAGAGGCTCTAGAGGCAAACTGTCTAAAGTCACATCCCACAACTCTGCCACTTACTATCAAGGGAACTTTGACCGTGTTACTCACAACCTGTAAAATGGGGGTGATATTTTAAGTCTACTAGAATAATCATAGGGTTATTAAACAAGCTAATACATATAAAGCACTCAGGACGTCATCTAGCCCACAGTAAATGCTCAATAAATGTCAGCCATTTTAGCACCAGCATGTAAGTCACAACTTGCATTTGGTATTACCCTTAAAAATCATAGTTAATAAAATCAAAAGAAAAATGTCACAGAAAGCAATAATTCATTCCATAAACCCTACCAAGTGTCATGAACTGTGAGGTTCTATGGAGGACAGAGGTACAAAAAAGACCTAGTTCCCATCCTCAATAAATGCACAGGGGCGCCTGGGTAGTTCAGTCAGTTAAGTGTCTGCTTTCGGCTCAGGTCATAATCCCAGGGGTCCTGGAATTGAGTCCCATGTCGGGCTCCCTGCTCAGCAGGGAGTCTGCTTCTCCCTCTCCCTCTGCTCCTCTGCCCCTTCTCCCTACCCTCCCTCCCCGGCTCATGCTCTCTCACTCGCTCTGTCTCAAATAAATAAATAAAATCCTCAAAAAAAAAATAAATGTACAAACTAGAAGGGTAAATATACAATTCTTGATATAATAAAACAATAAATTATTAAGAAAAGTGTTACACATGTAGAAAAGAGAGTAATTCTGACTTCACTTTAGAAAATGGCATTTGTTGGCTAAAATTAACAAGTCAGGAAACACCAGATGTTGTCAAGGATGCAGAGAAAGGGGAACCCCTTACACTGTTGGTGGGAATACAAACTGGTGCAGCCACTCTGGAAAATAGTACAGAGGTTCCTTAAAAAGTGAAAAATAGAGCTACCCTATGACCGAGAAATTGCACCACACAAGGCAGGGAGCAAACAGTTGAATGAGGAGAACAGACATCACTACAGATGCTCAGAGAAGGAGTGATTCCTAGACAAAGCACCTAAGGAAAGAGCTGGCAGGGAAAAGCAGGCAGAGGGAGAAGGAGACTCCCCACTGAGCAAGGACCTTGGGATCATGACCTGAGCCGAAGGCAGATGCCCAACCTACTGAGCCACCCAGGCGCCCTATATTCCCACTTTTACAGACAGAAACAAGTGTTCGTGTACACACACAAAACCAGAACATCCAAAACGTTACCGATGGTTATTTCTAGTCTAGGTAGTAAGATGATGAGGGATTTTTGTTGCATGATAGTTTCTTTTTTGTGCTATTTTTTTTTAAAGATTTTATTTATTTATTTGACAGAGACAGACAGCCAGCAAGAGAGGGAACACAAGCAGGGCGAGTGGGAGAGGAAGAAGCAGGCTCCCAGCGGAGGAGCCAGATGCGGGGCTCGATCCCAGAACGCTGGGATCACACCCTGAGCCGAAGGCAGACGCTTAACGACTGCACCATCCCAGGCACCCCCTTTATGCTTTTTTATTTCTAAATTTTCCACAATGAATAAATGTTTTCCTCTTTAAATTACTGAATTCCTTTATGAAAGTGGAGAATTAGATCTACAAATCAATTAACAGTACCAAGTGTCCAGTTTGTGCAAAGACTAAGACAGATACAACACTGCTTTCTTTCTAAAGGAGCTGAGAAAATAAGATTCATTCAGGGATACAGACCTCTCAAGAAATGTCTCCTAAAACAATGCTAAAAATAGATTATCCACTTAAAAATCCTATGCTTATAGAAAGGAGCATTTGGACCAATCACTCTCTGTCACGGTCAACTCTGGATCACAGAAGCTGATGGAAAAGAAAGCAATGCAGGTGTGACCTGTCAAATGCACACTAGTACCCCCAAACATGTTTGTCTTCTAATCAGAATTAATGGTGGGTGGGCCAATCAACCAAAGAGCACAATGGAAGATTCTGAAATTCAACCTAAAATTTCCTATGTGCCAGAATTCCCACACAGACATGAGTGGAATCATTAATCTAGAACCAAACAGAACGCCCCTACAAACCCATTTATTTTCCAAGAGTCCTTGGAAGAGCCCTACCCAAGCTGTGATCCGGGCTGAGTTTTGAGTCACCCTGTGAGCCTGGCTGCCTTCACAATGCCATAGGCCCCTCATGGCCAAATCAGGACATCAGAGCCCAGGTAACCACACCCAAGTCAGCAGGCTTCTAGAAACATGATAGCACCACTCAATTTCCTTTACCAATGGGAAGAGGGACTCCAGTGCAGAAAGTTGCCGAGCCATTTCTCTTTTGCTTCCAGTTGGATTTGGTTTCAGATCCTTTGTTTGATCGGCTTTGCCTAATTATCAGGGAGGACCATGCAGTTAAAACTAGGTAACAAAGCAACTCTGTCAAAATCTGACTCAGGGGGCTCCTGGGTGGCTCAGTCGTTAAGCGTCTGCCTTCGACTCAGGGCGTGATCCCAGAGTTCTGGGATCCAGCCCCACATCAGGCTTCTCCACTGGGAGCCTGCTTCTTCCTCTCCCACTCCCCCTGCTTGTGTTCCCTCTCTCACTGGCTGTCTCTCTCTGTCTGTCAAATAAATAAATAAATCTGAAAGAAAAAAAAAAAGCACTGAGGAGAAAACATTAAAAAAAAAATCTGACTCAGATGAGGTAGAAATGCTAACCCCTTGGTTCTCAGGTTCCACAGCCTAGGACAGAGGGCAGCCTGGCTCACAGCTTCCTTGAGGATTGTGGTGAATATTCCTATTAAAAAGGAAGAAACCTTGGCTCTCTTTCCTTTCGCCTCCTTCCCAGCTATAAGCAAACTTACAGTGTGAACAATGTGATTATTAGCGAGATTTAGGAAGCATGAACCGCAGTCAGAATTACCCAGAGCTGCCTGCAACTCAACTTACAACCTTTTAATTTCACTTCACTGTTGCCAAGGACATGCCTTCCTTGACTAAAGCTGCTGAAATTGTGCTTATTTTTAGAAGCTAATTATTAAGTAAATCAATGGTGCTTTTGTGAAGGTTTTCTATAGAAGAGACAAATGCTTTATGGAGGAAAAAAAATTTAAAAAAGCTCAAAAGCTTTTACTCCTGCATGAGAACCATCCACCCTGAACCCTGAGTTCTCTGGTTGCTCAGCTACCCCCTGAGCAGGAATCTATTCCCCCGAAGGCAGGAGCATTCCTATGCTGATCAGGGGCATCCGTTTACCCCTCGGGTCTCAAAAATTCAGACTGGGCAGTGCAAGCACAGCTTCCTTCTAGCAAAGGTCAGCGCCTGACTGAGTGCTTTAGAAGATGGGGCCCAATGGATGCCAGAGACACAAATTCATTTTAACATGCATCTAAGAAATGATGTCAGCAAGGCATAGGTGGGCAATACGGCAGAGTGGTGACTGCAGAATCTGCGCAGTGGGTTCACAGTGTACGTTACTCCTTGCTGTGTTTGCAACTGTCTTAATAAAGTGTTGGGGGAAAATGTGAGTGACAAAGAACACACAGAGACAGTGACATAGACAGACGCCAAGAACCTCTGAAGTTGGGAGGTGGCTCATGAACAGAGCTCTACGTGACAACAACTTTGAAATGTGGAAGCTGAGACAGAGCAGAAATCCCTGAAGAGAAGTGGCTGCTGGCAGAGTCAGAGTTTTCCTGTCAGGGGAGGCGAGGACGGGAGCGCTCCTGCAGGAAGGCCCGCTCAGGCACGAGAGGCGGTGAGAGGGACCAGGGCTAGAGCAGAAGGCTGCTCTGGAGCGTGGCTGCTTACACTCCAGGCCGCAGCACCTTCACTACACGGTCCCGTCTCTGGTGTTCTGAGCCTCTCCACTGGCATCAGCAGACTTGTCCAGCTGGGCCTGTGGATACCCAGGAACGGAACACCCGAGGCCTGACTCTCTCCCGCGGCGCCCCAGGCCTGACCATGCCCTCCGCGTCTGGGCCTCCTTTACTCGGCCCCTCAACACATTTCAGCCAACAGGTGCCAGACACTGTGCTGGGCCTTCAAAAGGCTTTGACCCTCCCAGCTTCTGAGGGCCAGTTTTCCAGGCTCAGGCTCCCCGGGGTAACTCCAGAGACATCTTCTGCATATGTGGAAAGACCTTACCCTGCCCACAGAGCCAAATCCATGAGAGGAAAACTGACCTGCGGATGCTGGAAAGGGACTGAGAGAAAGGGAAACTAACCCTTGTCATGTCCTGAGTCCTCCTGTCCTCCTGGAGGGAAAGGCTGGGTGGGAAGGACAGAGGAAGAGGCACGCAAGTTGTGATCAGCGCAAGTTGTGATCAGTATCTATGAATCCAGAGTGAATAAAGGATTCCAGAATGAGGAAGCCTCACTACAGGTGCATTTAAGACAAAAAGACTGAACTCCACATGGCAGGAGGTGACATAAGGCTAAAAGAACAGGTTCCAGCATGTTCTGAATGAAGGAAAAGGCCACTGGCTATCAATGTTTGGGGCCTAATCCTAACCTCTGAAGTAAGCACCCTGGAGTTCAACGATGCTCACCCTATAAATAGTATACTGGTTCCTCTAACAAAGGGCGAACGCTGAGTGACACAGAATGTGGAGGTAGCTCAGGAAATTACCTGACGGGTCAGAAGACAGCAGGCATGAGATGACACAGAGCCAGTGCTCAGAAGCCCTTCTGTCCACGCTGACACTCCTCACCTAAGAAGGCCCTAGAGCACAGCCACCCAGCCTGCGAACAGCTCTGGGGAGCAGAGTCGCCATCCCCCCAGCTGTCCCCGTGGCACCCTTCATATGACAGGCACTACAAGTAAGTGTTTGTGAAGCCGAACCCACGCTAAGGGAGACCCCGACTGGCCGCAAGTGCCCAAAACCACAGAGATTCGGGGGGTTAGCGGGCCCCCAGAGAAGAGCTGGTCCGAACATTTCTCTGCACAGATGAGAAAATCCTGAGACAGCATGAAATTTAAAGAAAGCAGACCTGGTTAGAGTCACTAGTTAGAATTAAGCTGACGTTTACTGGTTATAGAACGTAGACTAATAACTAAGCCTCTCGAGGCCTAGTTCCCTCCATCCACCACCGTGGGGAAGTTGTTCCACACTGTGTCTCACAGGAGAGGGCTGATGTGATTAACAATTTACATAACATGGAAAGGACTCGCCAAGTGGTGGAAAATGGGAGAGCTAATTACTATTCTGTCTAGCCATGCCGCGACCCGCCGTCCATTATCATGGCCACACCTACGAGGAAAAAGGCTCCTCTGGCCTTTCCCGTCACTGCTTTCTCACCATTACCTCCAGCCTCTTCCCCTTCTAGTTTTCAAAGACCTCCACTGCCAGTTACACATCTTCATCCAAAACTCAGGGCTAGAGCTAGAAAACCAACCATCATCAGCACAAAGAGCCCAAGAAACCCAAAGCGTAAGGAACAGCCCCTGCCCCCTGCGCTGCACCCCAGCAAGGGGAGGCTAAGACCCAAGGGGAAAATACCAGCACCCCAAGACTGAGTGAGGACCAAACCAGAAATGTTCCCGTGCTGCCCAGAGGCTGCTTCACTCCCGTTCAAGCAAGAGGAACGAGAGCTTTCTCAGTAACTTCCAGGCCCGCAGAAGACATTTCAGCGTCTACATTCCACACGGCACCACATCAGTCAGCAGACGCCTGCAACAGTGTGCACGGCACTTCCCAATCGTTACCATGGAGAGAAGTTCAAAATAATGGGGCACCGGCAAGGGACAAAGCTCCCGGGGAGGGTGCTCCTGGAGTTCACTGAGACCAGGCACCGGGGCTCTCTTTCCAGAGCTCAGGGCAGATCCAGGGTCAGGAAGGAAGCGGAGCTGCTGAGGGTCACTCTGCCGGCCCGAGGACTGAGAGCACAGCGGCCAGAAGTGCGCACACTCGGTCACGTCAGCCCTCGTCTCCGAGCTGTCAGCCCCAGCAAGAATGAAGCAAGTACTACTGTTCGCAGAAGACAGGCCTGGAGTCAGTGGGCCCAGACTGACTCCGTTATTTCCACTAATCCTCGAAGATTAATCTACAACGAGGTAGGTAGAGTAATGGACATTTTACAAAACAAGGAAACAGAGAATCAGAAAGAAACTTGCCCGAGGTCTTAGTGAGAAGGTGACAGTCTGTAAACAAAATCATTATTGAGCACCTGCTGTGTGCCAGGGCTATTCTGGGCTTTGGAGACACAGTGGCAAACGAGACAGCGTCTACTTGGATTTTTGTGGAGAAGGGAGATATGAATAAACATCTCGGATTCCAAAGTCCCCTGTTGCCTCATGGGGACAGGAAAAAATAGCGATCATGAAGCTAGACTCTCTCTCTGAAATTCTGGCACCAAGGATGGAAACAGAGCTCCAGTCGCTATCCAGTGCATTCAACAAAGTACGGGCACTGAGGTCCAACAGCCTCGGTTTAAATTCTACTAATTCCGCTAACTAGCTGCATGACCTTGGCCAAGTCATTCATTTCTCCAAGCCTCAGTCTCCTCATTTGTAAAATGCAGATGATCTACCCATCCAATGAGGTTGTGGAGAAAATACAGTTAAAAATTAATCTGCGTTGGATAGTACGTGATATGATATACACCCAACACATTAATCCGTATTAGTATCGCCAGCATTATTATTGTCATGGATGCCGTTACTATTACTGTTAGGCACCGGGAAGAGGAGGAAGGGACTCCAGGCAGCTAACGGTATAAAGACTGCCAGCTCACACCCACACAATTAGCCCTTAAGTGCCCCCTTACTTGCCCTCTCTGGTACACATCAGGTGGTATTGCTTCCCTGCATGCCCAAAGAACCCCTCCAGACTGTCTTTAAAGCAGATTACAGACTCTGAGGACAGGGATGTCTCATCTCCACAACCCCAGAACTGGGTACCCAGCACACAACACTGCACATCATAAATGGATTTAAACTATACTAACCAGATTTCACCCCTATTAAAATCGTGGGGACAAGAAAACTGGGAGATGCGCTCTGGACATAGCCGCCAGGGATACCCGACTGCTGCCACCTTTCTTTGCAGAGAGGAGGGGGCCGTGGAAAGAGGCCTGTGGTCTTTGGTTATTCCAGGTTCTACAGTCAGGCTTCCCAGATGCCCGAGACAGGGATGTGGATCCAGACAGGAACAGGGAAGCGGCTGGGAAGACGAGCCCAGAGCCATCCAACGCCCAGGCCGTCGCCCCCGAGGCTGAGAGGCGGCCACATACCATGTGCTCCATGCAGATACTGATCTCGCCGTCGCTGTAGAAGGCACCATAGAAGCCCACGATGTAGGGCGAGTTGCACTCGTGCAGAACCTGCAGCTCCCTTATGATCTGATTCCGGATGGCAGGTTTGATCTCCAGGTGAATCAGCTGCAGGAAGAGGGGGGGGGAAGCGAGGCTTGAAAAGTACACAGATGCACGGACGGGTGGGCAGATGGAAGCGTTCTTCACTGGTTAAGCTCTTAAAGGTTGGAAGAGAAGAAACAGGCAAGTTTTAACTAACAAGTTTCTGTCTGACCGAAGCACTCGGTGCCAACCTATCCGGGCAGGGATTGGTACTGGAGGAGCGGTGACCAGAGGAGGGCAGCCGTGCCTCTGCTCCAAGAGCCAACGGTGGGGGAGGGGGGCTCACCCCTCCCAAGAACAAAGCCGAATGGAGGGCTTCCTTCAAAAGAACCTGTGAAGCTGAGAGAGGAGGGAAAAGTAGCCTTGAGGACCTGACACCCGAGGGCCATGGGAGTGGAAGGGTACAGGGGACTGGGTATGCGGACCTAGGCTGCCCAGGAGATTGCCCTTGACCTCTGGAGCCTGAGGTGGTGGACAGTCAGCCAGGGCCTCAAGTGCCACCTTACGTGCCCCTCATGTCATCCCTGGTATCATCCAGGGAGACAGGGGACAGACACAGCCGCCATAGGAAATGGTTACTGAGTAAGACTAAGCTGCAAGCCAGGGTCAGAGACAAGGAGTGCCAGAGGACATGGGAGCAGTGGTTCTCGGTGTGGGCTGGAGCAGCTAGTGAAAGCTAGACAAGAGGCGGGCCATGAAGAGGGCACTGTTGGAGAAGAGGGAAGGAGCGGCCTGAGCAAACGTATGCGGAGGGGATTAAAGATGGTGTGCCGGGAAACACAGAGGAGCCCGGAAGAGCCCGGCCTAGCCACAGCAGGGGCCGTGTTCAAAAGAGGAGGCCCACAAGTGGACAGGACGTCCAGCTCCAACACCACCGGCCACGGCGGGAAGCAGAGACGTCACACTGCAGCGAGATGCGGGGGAAGCACCCGCAGGGCTGGAGCAAGGGCAAACAACTTGAAATCAGTGTTTGGCACATCACCGGGGCTGGCTAAATGAAAGCAGCTTCTCCTGCACGGGATAATGGCAAAGAGGCAGTCTTGCATTCTTTCCAGAGCACTCAGAAAGCTAAGGAAAGGAAGGTCACACTGGCTGTTCTTTTCCAGTCTGGGGGTAGGATAAATACACTAACACATCATCAGGGTGTTTATCCTATAATCCGACAGATAACAGGAGCTCCAAATTCAAACAGCACAAAAAGGTACTGAGTGAAAAGTCAGCCTTCCTCCCGCTGGCCCCAGGCCCCAGATCTTCTAAGAGATAATCCAATTACCTATTCACCAAGGCCAACCTGATTCAGTCCTTTTTTTTTTTTCTTTTTTTTTTGAGTGGCCTCACCTTTCTGGCCATGACCAGGCCGGAGGGCTTGTGGGAGACCTTGAACACCACACCACCGTTGCCAGCGCCCAGCTCACTGATCTTCTCGAAGTCGTCATCCTTCAATTCCCCGACCTTCTGCTTCTGGGTGAGGAAGGCCTCCAGGCGCTTCCGCTGCTGCTCATCGAGCTCCAGCTCCGCCAGCTTCTTCTGCAAGGCCTCCAGGTTGGTCCTGTCCCAAAGGGGGAGCACGAGTCAGAACCGGCATCAGACGGGTCCCCCCAGAGGAGTATCTGTGCGGTGGACACTTCCAGCTCCCAGGCCAGACTGGACAACAGACGCAGGGGTCCCAGGGGAAGGTTCCATGCATCGGTGGCTCTGCGGACTTCACTATTTGCCACCCAACACCCCGCCTCACTGACACCCTTCTCCTCTCGAGGCCTCGGTTTCCTTATTTGTCAAATGAGGAAATTAGGTCTCTCGCACTATGCTGCAAGTCTACAGAAGGAACCAAAGAATCTGCTAAAATCCAGAACGAGCCACCTTCATTTGCTTTAAAAACCCAGTTCCAAAAGCCCTACGAGTACTGGATTTATTAAGTTAACACCATACACAAAATAAAATCTATTTCCTAAAACCACTAAATTGAAATCAAACCAAACCATCAAAACAGGCTCTAAACTGAATGGCAACAGCAGAAATTCTCTCTAATGTGATCGGGGCAGGAACCAGGTTAATCAAAGCAAGAAATCCTAAAAATATATACCCAAAATTTTTATTTTTGCATAATATATATAAATGTCCATTTATTCACCCATCTTCTAACGTAGGTAGGGCAAGGCCCTCTCTGAGTAAAATTCCACTGGTAAGAGCCCCACACCATCCTCCTTACATGAACCAGAACATGATACATTGTCTATCATTCCCAATGCCTGATTCTTCAAAGTGAAGTAAAAATGCAGACACAGCATATCAACATAAAATTGTAAGAGCTTTAGGATTTCCCCCAATCTTAATGCTCACCTAATTTTATAGTCATGTTTTAAGTGAGTTGGGCTTACTGAGTCTTTCCACAGCTTTTAATTAGCGTTCAAAAGGGGGGAAAACCCACTTCATTAGCAGGCATATTTCACCGGTTTATCTGATATTTAAGTACATTACTTAATTACAATACCAGCCACAATCGTACAAATGACTCTGGGAACAAACTGGCTCTTGGTAAGCACATAATTCAGCCCGTGGGTGCCGAGCCGAGTGGGCAGGGCAGAGAGCAGCCTGCGAGCTGTGCATTCAGCACGCTTGTGGGCAGTGCTGAGTGTTTTACAGAGAAAGGAAAAGCGTTCATTATTCCTGGGAGTTCGGTAAGGGGACGGTGGTAAAGACAGCTTCCACTGTGTTTCATGTGATTTTAGTCCCAGTCTAAACAAACGGCTCGGGCGACGAGACAGAGCATCATCACACATCCAAAGGCTGGTGCCCACCCCCCAACATACACGCCATGGCTGAGCTTGAAGGGTAGGAGTAAGCATAATTTTCCACTCTCCATTCACCCTCTATTCCAACTCGCAAGAAGGCAGGGAGATCCAGATTTCCTGCCTCCCCCGTCTAGGGGAAGATCCAACATGCCTAGGGGCTACAGAGGACCCCAGGCTGTTTTTACCAAGTGTCTTCACTGGGTAGCTCTTGGGGAAGGAAGGCTGGTGCTATGGACTGAACTGCCTCCCTCAAATGCATATGCTGAAAGCCGAACCCCGGTGAAACTATGTTTAGAGACAGGACTTTGAAGACGTAATTAAAGTTAAATAAGGTCCTATGGGTAGAGTCTTCATCAGATAGGATCGGGGGCCATAAGACGAGAGGTGACCTCCCTGCCTCTGGGCACACGCCAAAGAAGGCCGAGCGAGGACACCAAGAGAAGGCGGCTGTCTGCAGGCCAGGAGGAGACACCTCTCCAGAACCCAACCACGCCGGCACCTTCATCTCGGTCTGCAAGCCTCCAGGACCTTGAGAAAACAACTTTCTGTTGTTTAAGCCAACCAGTCTATGACATTTTGTTATGCAGCCCAAACACACTAAGACCGTTGGTCATATTCTCACTCTGCTGGAAGACTCAACTACGTCTCACAGCTGCCCCGGTCTCTCAGGGGTAGGGACCCGGAACAAGCACGGCTGGGAGGGCACCGTGCACACCTTCAGGTTTCCAGACTCTCAGGAACCCATCAATGACAACTTCGGAGACACCTGTCAAATGCAGACAGACCCCACAGCTCAAACCTCAATGAGGTTCCAGCCGCCTGTAGGGCTCGGCAGTCCACTCCAAGGGCTTCCGTCAAACACGCATGCATGCTGAGCAGGCGGGGGGGGGGGGACTGAACAGAAGGAAATCACTCTCCTCACAGCACTGCGTACTGTTTTACACTTGCTACTGCGCTGATTCCACGACAGAGAGCAAACTCAAGCACAGAGGGGTACAGTGACTTGTCCAAGGTCACACGGCTAGTTAGCAACAGAGCAAGGATGGAAACCTGGGCAGAGAGCATCTCTAATTTCAACCATAATGCTATACTACTTGTTCAAAAAGTTCAGTACTTTCAAGGGAGGAAACCTGCAGACCCAGGTGTTAAGATCCTACGTGGGGCATCTGCCGTAGCAGGGCTCGATCGCACAGGAAGACGGCGCACCTCCACAAAGAGCCAGACGCAGTCCTGCCTGCCCTGCACATCAAGCCAACACGTCTTACAAGTGACACCGGCCGCAAGAAACCCCATCCAACTGACAAAGGAAAAGAAGAAATGCTGAGTCTGCTCATTTTCCTGACTCTCTGTAGAAATAAGTCATTCTCCCACCTTCGGAAGAAAAACTCAATCTGGGATTCCTCCTTCCTCGACCTTCTATGCCCGACCGTCTAACCGCCTACCCACCAGCTAAGGAGCTGGCTCCTGATTTGTGCTTTCAGAAGGCTGAGCCACAGAGGGACACAGCAAAGACTCTGAGCTGTGGTGCCCTGGCTCTTCTGATGACTGGGGGTGGAACAGTGCTGCCAAGCTGACAAGTCATCAGTAAGCAGGAACCCCAGATTCTTACCCCAAAGTAGTCAATGGTGTGACCACAGACTACTCATTTAACTCTGATACATCTCCGTTTTCTCTTCTGTCAAATGTAGTCACAACTCCATGCTTCTTTCGCCAGGGGAGGACGAGAATGGAAAACTAACGGGGAGGAACAAGGGAATTTTGACCCGCTTCTACACTAGTGTTAGGGCAAGTGCAGTAGGCTGGAGGACGAGGAGCTGCCCAGGCAGCAACAGTGGAATCCAGAAGTTACTGCCTTTTCCTGTCACAATTCTTAAAACCCTTGAAAAGTGTCTTAAGAACAGTTGCAGGGAATGTGAGACAAAGGATTTTATCTGAAGGTGAAAGGAAAATCCTGGCATCTAAATGGCTTTCAGTACTCATTAAAAAGAAATCAATCAAAACTGTAGCAGTGTTTAGTACTGCTTCCTCCTGTACCGGGAGTCAGTGATGTTCAACAAGGCTCCTTCCTGCCCCGCCCCACCGCAAGCTGAAATGCTTCCAGCAAAGGAAATAGGAGGAGAGGGGCCTGTCACCCCTCAACCACACCACGCATCTCCAAATCTCAGAGGACCAGGACCTGTCTCCTGCACAATCTTTGGTTTTAACTGAAATCAGCAAAACTAGGACTATGGATCGGGAAAGGACACTGGAGCCCAGAACAATACATATCTGACACACACACACAGCCCTCTCCGGGGACCAGCTGTGATGTCTGTCTCCCATCATCCCATGCACCAGAGCAGAGGCAAAATAACTCACGGCAACATGAATTCTGCACCCTGGCTGTCTTACAGTAAACACAAGTTCATCAGGATACAAGAAGATTACAGGTTTGAAATGGGAATGCAGAGAAGAGCAAGGAATGTGGAGAAAAACAAGGGTTGTCATTTGTGTTCTGAAAACACCAGGGAGGCACAATGAAGTGGGTGGAGAAAGGATGATCCCACGGGCAAGAACGGCTCCTTCCCTCTCCCTCATCCCACCCATCTGCTAAGCCTAACCGTGCTGCCACAACTGGAACCCTGCATTTGTGGCTCGGGGGTTTACATCAGGAAGCAGCAGAAAAACGGAGCACAGGGAGGGACCTTCAAGACCACCTGAGCGGACCTATTTTACAGGTGAGGAAACGGAAGTCCAGGGAGGACAAAGTCACACAGCTTACTCACGGCAGGCAAGTCTCCCAGCTCCTAGAACAGAGCAACACTGTCATCTCCAACCTTGATGGTCACTGAAATGGGAAGGTGACCTAAAGGAATGGTTTAAGGGGGAGGGAGGGGATGTCTAGGCAAAGGAAAGGGGTCTTCAAACCACCACACCCCAGACAGAAATGGGCCACAGCAGCACACAAATACCAGCCAGTGGTCTGTCACCAGCCTGAGCCTTGCTCTAGTCTGGGTGGCAGGCCCTGTCAGGAAGGAGCAGAGAGGGAAGAGCAGAGGATGACAATGAATCACCGAGCTGGAGCAGAGAAAGGGTCCCCGAGCAGGCAGGTGTCCCCGGAGAGCTCAGGGAGTTGGGAAGTTCTCTCTCCCCCGTGACGTCTGGCAGGTAGGAATTCTCTCAGGGCACGTAAAGGAAGAAGGCAGGCAGACGAACCAAGCCAACGGCAAACAGCATCAAGAGACTGACTGCAGCCCCTCCATCCTCACCCTCTATCACCCCCATCTGTGAGATTTGGGAAAGCTACAACCCTTTCTGGTACTCGAGTTTCCACACCCATTTAAAAAAAAAAAAAAAGTACATGGGGAGGAGGAGAAGGGAGGGGAGAGCCGTCTACGTGTCTCTGAGATCCAAGCCTGTCAATGTGACAAGCAGCTGAGGAAGTACAGAGTAAGACTGAGTGTGTGCTCAGGTTGCAAAGCTGAAGATCCTCAGAAGGGAAATGTGAGGGGGGAAAGAGAAGAATTGGCTTTAGGGTTCTCTACAGTCAAACCATGGACAGGGGGTATATGGGGGTTACAGGGAGTATAAGAGAAGGGGGCACCTGGGTGGTTCACTCAGTTAAGCGTCTGCCTTCTGCTCAGGCCATGACCCCAGGGTCCTGGGACCGAGTCCTGCACTGGGTTCCCTGCTCCGCGCAGAGTCTGCTTCTCCCTCTCCCTCTGCCCTCCCCTGCTCATGTTCTCCCTCTCTAATTTAAGTAAATTAAATCTTTAAAAAAACAAAACAAAACAACAAAGAGTATAAGGGAGGAAAGAAGAATGGGCCTGAAGGGGGAAGGCAGAGAGGGCCAAAGGCACAGCTAACCAATCCCAGACTCCACCCGAGGCTAGCCCATCAGTGTTAGGGAGTGCAGTTTAGGCCAGCCCCAAACAGCACAGTGGAGAAGGGGCTCTATACCCTTACCCCTCAACCCTGCAGGCCAGTCTGGGAAGGGCTGCTCAGCTGACTAGGCAATAAAACTCTAGGTTACATAAGAGAGAAGCCAGATGGAACAACAAAGTATGTGTTCCTCTGCGTCGATGTCAAATTCAGAAAAAGGCAAAACTAATCTATGCAGTTATAAAGTAGAAAAGTGAGCACGCTTTTGGGTGGGGGCAGTAACCAGAAGGAGACATGTGATGGTTAATTTTATGTGTCAGCTTGGCAGGGCCACAATGCTAAGATATTTGGTCAAACTCTATTCAGAATGTTTCTATGCAAGCGAGGTTTGTGGCAGGGAGGGGGGGGATAAGAGTAACATTTAAATTGGTGAACTTTGAGTAAAGCAGATTACTCCCCGTAATGTAAGTGGGACTCACCCAAGTCAGTTTAAGGCCTCAATAGAACAAAGACTGACCTCCCCAAAGAAGGCAGTCTATCAGCAGGCTGCCTATGGACTTCGAATCCGCCATGGGTCTCCAGCCTGCCAGGCCACTGCAGACTGTGGACTTCCCAGGCTCCCATAGTCACAGAAGCCAATTCCTGAAAAAGTTCCAGTCAGGTCAGTGTCTGTCTCCTCTGTCTCTCAATGTCTATCTCTTCTTCTCTCTACATACATTTATCTTGGATGCTGTGATCTGATTTCTTTTTATTCCTTTCCTCCTTGTGTCTCAGTCTGGATACTTCTTATCTCAATTTAAATAATATCTACTAACCTATCTTCAGGGTCACTGATTCTTTCCTCAGTTCCCTCCAGTCACTCTGCTGATAGACCGGTTGACCTCTGATGTCTGTTTTTAAAATTTTCTAGCATTTTCACTTAATCTATCTTTAGTTTCCATCTCTTTTGAAATTCTTCATTTGGTCACACATGTTGTACATAATCACAGGTTATTTTAAAGCCCCTGCCCGATAATTCCAACATCTGGGTCATCTCCGAGTCTAGTTCTACTGATGGCCTCATCTCTTGCAGGTTTGTTTCTCTCTTGATTTGGTGTCTTTCAACATTGCACTGAGTGGTACACATTGTAAGAGAAGAATAAGGACTGAGGTACATCATCTTTAGGCTTAGAAATGGGCCCATTCTTCCGTCATGCTGTTAGTGTGTATTCATTGGGAGTTGAGCTAGGTTTGGGTTTTCTGGTGAACACTGGTAATTTCCACGCACCACAGGCTGCCAATTTCTCCAGCAATGGGTTTTATCTTGTGCTCAGAGCAGAACCTGGGCTGCAGAGACTTTTTTTTTGTCTCAGTGTTCCTACCCCTCCCTCAGCTTTAAACTGTCCCGTGATACCTGGCCACAGAATGGGATCTTTCTCCATGCCTGCGCCCCTTCTCCAGGGGTTGAGGGCAATGACTTTTACATAACACTCTCACATCATCTGTGACCACCTTTTATTTCTCATCACATCATTGGCTTAAAGTGCCCTTAGCTGCCTGTATTCCTCTCCCTGCTTCACGAAGGGCCTTCGGGTGCCAAAATGCCTGCATTCTCAGAGAAGGCCTGCAGAGATAAAACCGTCCATACAGTATCAAAGGAAAGAGCAGTGAGGATGGGAAAACAGTCAGTGGGGTGCACGTGTGGACAAGAAGTAATGACCATGGGCCTCAAACTACACAGCACGGGAAGCCAGCCATTGTGCCTATGGTAGCGACAGGGAATTTCTCTCCAGTCCTGGGCCAGCCTCGTCTTAAATAGGCCCTGTAAACATGGACTTCCCCTCCTCTCCATGGCAACCAAAACGACCTTGCATCCGTGGCAATTCTTGGGCAGGAGAAAGCTTCCTACTCCTCTTCCAGCAATAGACCTCTGCTTTGTGTTGGTGCTGAACCCAGCGTTGGGCTTAGACTCTTAAGCAGCTGTGGGAAGACATGCTTCGGTACAGCCGCTCCCTCGCCTGGCTCATAAAGTGCTTCACTGAATTTAGCAGAAGTATTTTTTCCCTTTTCCTTGATGCTGGCTGCTAATGTAAGTCGTATCTTGGCCGCCTACTCTCCTCTGCTTGCTGACAGACGTAGAGGTGAGCAAAGTCTCAGAGTCGTTCTTGAAAGCAGCCCCCAGATCCACTTCCAGGGCCAGTGACATATGTAGGAAATCAGCTGCTTCTGGGTCAGCACAGAGCTGGTCTTTCATAATGGGACATAAAACTACTAGGGGGAAAAAAAAACACACAAGTGGCTGCCATATACTCTTCGCTTAAGAAATAAGGCTTTGGGAGTCAGAAGACTTGGGTTCAACTCGGAAAGCACTCAGTCTGTGAACTATTCATGTTACTTTCCCCTCAATTGTTCTCCCAGGTAAAACAGGCTAGTTAAACTACGTGGTCTTTAAAGTCCCTTTCATTTTTTTTTTTTTTGTAAGATTTTATTTATTTGACAGAGAGAGAGACAGCGAGCGAGAGAGGGAATACAAGCAGGGGGAGTGGGAGAGGAAGAAGCAGCATCCCAGCGGAGGAGCCTGATGCAGACCTCGATCCCAGAACGCCGTCCCTTTCAATGCTAAAGTTCTCATCCTAATACCAGATTCGTCCTGCAATTTTCCAAGGACAGAACTTTGCAGCTTGTCCACACGTGTACCCCACTGACTGCTTTCCCATCCTCACTGCCTTTTCCTTTGAGACTCTTATGGGCAGTTTTATCTCTGCAGGCCTTCTCTGAGAATGCAAACATTTCGGCACCAGAAGGCTCTTCGTGAAGCAGGGAGAAGAATACAGGCAAGCTAAAGGCACTTTAAGCCAATAATGCGATGAGAAATAAAGGGCTGTTGTGGATGGGATGCCCGGCTGGCTCAGTTGGTAGAGCATGCGACTCTTGATCTTGTCTAGGGGTCGTGAGTTCAAGCCCCACAATGGGTGTAGAGCTTACTTAAGAAATAAATACAAAAAACGGCTGTTGCAGAGATCACTGAAGAGTGGAATGTAAAAAATGCTGAAATCATCTAAGGTGCTAAACAAGTATTTAACAGTATTGGTCAGTAAGGGTAACATTTAATTTGACAGTCCTCCCTACTGATTTACTGAGTACTGCGCGACAGGCATTCTGCTAAAGGTAGACGAGTCCCTTTAATCTAACACCATGATGTGATCACCACTGTCAGCCCCACTCTACTGATGAAATTCCTGCACCTTCATGTTTTCATGTAATAAATAATCTGGCAAGAATGTACAATGTAGTTAAATACTGCCTTGGGGCGCTGGAGTGGCTCCATCGGTTGACTCTCTGACTCTTTGATCTTGTGTGAGTTCGAACCCAGCGTGGAGCCTACTTAAAAAAGGAAAAAAAAAAAAAACTGCCCTTATTCCTTTCCATTGGTCTCACTACCACGCCCAAAAAAGACTGTGGGGCAAAGACTGCCTTGCAGTTCCCCTAATTTTCTCAAGAGGCCTGTGACACAGCCCTGCAGTTCAGGAGATCCTGGCGTAACAGTGGAAGTTTTATAGGGATAGGAGACCTGAATGGGTCTATAAGGATAAATAAAATTTAGACAGCAAAGAAGGAGAAAGGGCATTCTAGTGTGGTCTGCCCTGTAAAAAATGGAGATTAAGGCTGTGATACGCAGAAAGTGTTAGAGGAACGAAACTTAAAAGAAAAAAAGAAAGTGAGGGTCAGGACAAGTGTTTCTTTTTAACCTCACTTTCAATCAAGTAGCTTCCAGGCCAATCAACAAATGTCTTTCAAAGTCAAGAAAACAGGTTTAATTAAAAAAAGATAAACAGGGGTGCCTGGCTGGCTCAGTTGGTATTATGTGCAACTCTGATCTCATGGTCATGAGTTCAAGCCCCACACTGGGCATGGAGCCTACTTAAAAAAAGGGAAAAAAAAAAAAAAAGGATAAATAATCACATATTCCTACCCTTGATAAACAAAACAAAAGCAAACAAACCCAAAAATACTTACTCCCTGGATTCAGACAGGCTTCTGAAATGATACAAACTGCCTTCCCATGCGTGTTTCTGCAGAGAGTCACGCTGAAAAACACACGCACACCCCCACACAGAGGAACCTCTGGAGTGACAGGACCACCCACTCACACAGACTCTTCTTAAATATTGAGTAACATCCTGAATCGGAGAGGGGGTGTCATATTGTTGCTTGAAAGAACTGACAGACTATGGTTTCCTCTGCTCCGGTGGACAAAATTTGTTTCATATTAGCCACATATGAATTAATTTCTAAAGGCGCAGTCTTCCGAAGAAGTACCAAAAAAAAAGAAAAAAAAAGTGATGAAATTTGGGGACCGGTGGGGGGGGAAGATCAGAAGATGGAGGACAAAAAGGAATAACGCCTTTACTTGGTGAGGACAAAAGAAGGACACAATAATTGTCTGATAAAGAGTGAAATTTAGATGAAGGTAAGACCTGAGATTCTTTTTTTTTTTTTTTAAGATTTTATTTCTTTATTTGACAGAGATAGAGACAGCCAGCGAGAGCAGGAACACAAGCAGGGGGAGTGGGAGAGGAAGAAGGAGGTTCCTAGCGGAGAAGCCTGATGTGGGGCTCGATCTCACAACACCGGGATCACGCCCTGAGCCGAAGGCAGACGCTTAACCGCTGTGCCACCCAGGCGCCCCAAGACCTGAGATTCTTAAACGCTAGCCGTGTTATTCCCATTAACTCACTTCATCCTCATAACATTAAAAATTACATTTGTTCCCATTTTACAGAAATGGAAATGGAGGCCAGAAGCAGTTAAGACTAGGTAGGGCTGGAGCTCCAAAAGTTATCTTTTCTCCACACCATGAGCCAAAGAGCTCATGTCCTTCAAACAAATCCCCCACCCGATCAGCGATCACACAGGTATTTTACCTGTTAGCGACTTACTCCTTTGAGGCAAAGAACGGTGCTCTACTCTACTACAAGGTTCCTGGAAAGGCAACAAATTAAATCTACCCAGAGCGGAATTCCTTTCAGAGGAACATGCAAGGCTGAGTCATTTTAAGTGGGACAGGAAGGGAAGAGAAAGGCCACTGCCCCAGTAAAGCACACTGGTAGAAGCAGTAAAAATTCACACAGCCAAAAGACAACCAAGGGACTACTGAGGGAGCCAGGGTGGAGAGGAGGCGGCAGGGAGTACTGGAAGGGAGAAAACACCATGGATAACCCAATATGTAGTCACCATCCAAGGAAGAAAGGGATCCCTGGGTCTGGTGGTGGCCACACAATGGGTGTGTTCCTGAATGGACAAGTTGGTTGACTGTGGCCTTAGAAAGATGATGTATTTGACCCCACCCATTCCCTGTTCTTAAGAAGCTGACATAGACAAAGACCTTTTAGAAACTGCCTATGTAGGGGCGCCTGGCTGACTCAGCCAGTAGAGCGTGCGACTCGATCTCAGGGTTGTGAGTTCAAACCCCGTGTTGGGCATGGAGCCTACTTAAAAAAAGAGAAAGGAAGGAAGAGACTGCCTACGTAGTAACAGCCCATGCTGCTCTGGGCATCAGCAGTGCAAGCTGCTCTTCGATGAGAAAGAGGTACAGGACCCAATGTGACCATCATCTCAGACCTCATAACCCCAAACCATGAGGACAGTCAAGTCCCCCAGGCAACAAGGGAAAGAGCCAAAGCTCAGAAGCACAGCTAAGGCAGGAAGATACAGTCGGAAGAAACACAGATTCAAAATGGGTCTCCAATTCTAGTCCACACGGAGAAATCATCAGTTCTCCAGACCCGTTCCTTCCTCAAATACACGAACACATGTTTATGACAGCTCGGCCCTTCTTAATCAAAGTACCCACAAGAGGGGTCAGCAAACCTCACCTGTGAGCACACATCATCTCTGGGAAAAAAATCCCACTCCCTACAGGACTGTCAGGCAATGCGCACAGAACCTGCTCTCAGGGCCATGACTAGAAGTCCATACAAGTGCTTACTTTGTAGAAAACAACTAGTCAGGCCCTCAAATTAATAGCAGTTGGCTTGGTAGGGTCAAAACCCACCTAGCAGAAGTAACATCACTGACCAGAGAGAACAAAAATTAAAATCAAAACTAACCGCGCTGGCTTCTGCCTTCTGAAAGAAGGGGGGAGGTAAATGCTTGTGCTAATAAACCCCCTCAGAGCAGAGTCTACCAGAGGACCAGAAGGCTTGCCCAAAGTGAAAAGGGCCTGATCCTCAGCCATGGCATAGGCAGAAGCAGGCCTGACTACCACGCAGGGTGGAGCTGGAGAAACGACTTATGCTACAGAATAAGATAGGAGAAGCCTGTTTAGAGAGTGGCTGTAAAGTGGCACAAGAGGAAAGGAGGCACCACAGCAAAGGGGCAAAGGTCATTTAAGACCAAAGATAGTTAACACCACTAGATGTTAATTAAGCTGTGTTTATTGCTATAATGCAATACACCCTCCCTACCCCAGACCTTCAGTCCAATCTGCATGCATGAAAATAGTTTTGTGTATATTTTATTCTTGTTGTTTGGAGGAAACCAGGGAAAAAGGGCCAGAATACAAGCTGATTCAACAGAGAGTAAAAAGAAGAGGGGAAAAAAAAAAAAAAACAGAAAGGGAACCATGGGTCCTACAGAGGCAAAGTGACCATGAGAATGTAAAGCTGCAGGACTGTTCCCATCTAGAGGAGGGCAGGAAATAGGGAAGTTGAGCAGACATCTGCCTTATACCCATTTACGCCCACAGCTGTGAAAGCGCAATACAGATTTATCACAGAGCACCCACCGTGTGACAGGCACTATCTGTTTTAGAGGCTAGGAAGGTGCCGATGATGAAGACTTAGGTCCCTGCCCTCACCAGGCATTGGGGGTGTGGGGGGGGGGCGGGGGGAGTTTGCCTTCGGCTCAGGTCATAATCTCAGGGTCCTGGGATCAAGCCCCGCATAGGGCTCCCTGCTCAGCAGAGGGCCTGCTTCTCCCTCTCCCTCTGCCTGCTGCTCCTCCTGCTTGTGCTGTCAAAGAATAAATAAAATCTTAAAAAAAAAAAAAGATGTAGAGATGAAAGAAACAGGTATCACAGTGCAAGCAAAACAGGGAAGGATACCAACAAGTACAGAAAGGACTACAGGGCAAGGCAGATCATAATGCCGAAAGTGAAGTGGCACAGGGGCCTATGAGAACAGAGATAAGATGCCCCATGCCATCTAAGATGAGGGAGGGAAAGAGAAGGAGCAAATGTAACATCCAAATTTAGTCCTGAAAGATAATCCAAGTTTTTGCAGCAGGGGGAAAAGGCACTCCAGCCTTGGGCATCAGCACAAATAAAAAGCTGCTGAAAGTTACGAACCGTTCCAAGTGGCCAGAGAGTAGGTGCATCCATCCAGGAGGGGGTACAGATGAGGCCAGAGGGTAAGTGGGGGCTAGACCACCAAGGGCACAGTACACCAGGCTGTAGAATGAGGTTTGAGGAAAAGCAAGGGACATCAGGGAGATGTTGGTCAAAGGGTACAAACCTGCAGTGGAAGATGAATAGGTCCTAGAGACCTAATGCACAGCCGAACTGCTAAGAGATTAGATCTTAAATGTTCTCACCACAAAAAAGAAATGATAATTATGTGATATGATAGAGATGTTCGCTAAGGCTATGGTGGTAATCATAATTGCAATACATAAGTGTATCAATCAGCACACCTATATGTCAATTATACCTCAAAAAGACAAATAACATCAGAATCAGGGGATGTACTGTATGGTGATTAACATAATATAATAAAATAAAATTAATTATTAAAAAAANAAAAAAAAAAAAAAAAAAAGACAAATAAAAATCTAGTTAAAAAAAAAAAAAAAGTCCCAGCACACAAGCCTAGAATGCCTCAGGGTGTTCAGGGCTCAGGAAAGAGCAGCCTGACAAGCATAGCTTCTAAAAATGCCACTAGATTTTTTTAAAAATTTAATTTTTGTTAATTTAATTTAATTTAAAAAAATTTAAAATGCCGGGGCGCCTGGGTGGCTCAGTCGTTAAGCGTCTGCCTTCGGCTCAGGGTGTGATCCCAGCATTCTGGGAACGAGCCCCGCATCAGGCTCCTCTGCTGGGAGACTGCTTCTTCCTCTCCCACTCCCCCTGCTTGTGTTCCCTCTCTCATTGGCTGTCTCTCTCTCTCTGTCAAATAAATAAATAAATAAAATCTATAAAAAAAAATTTTAAATGCCATAAGAACACTTTTTTTATATTTAAAAATCTAAAGTAAATGCAAACCATCACAATTTGACCAGGATGCAATTCAAGCGTGTGGTTTTGGAGTCAAATCACCTATAATGTGCTTGTGCAAAAGACATACGGATAAGCGCAAAAATTCTAGTTTGGAACCTTCACAGAAGTGGAGTCAAGAGCTGAGCACATCTCAGGAGACATACTAGCTTCCTTGAGACAAACAGGATGTAGAAATCTGAAGTTTAAAAGCTGCTGAGCTCAGCTTTCCAAATCCTTGGAAGCCCACAGGAGACTTCTCTTCCAGATAATTAAACTCTCATTACCTTGCCCAAAGATGGACTCAAAAAAGCCTCTGACAGTATTTCTCACACACCAATCCATAGTTCCGGATCCCAGTCCCAAACCCAGCACGGACCTGCATTACTGCTGTCTATCCAATCCATATACAAGTGGTGGTTGCTTTTCCAGTGATGCCTGAAGCTCACCAATTCAGTTCACCTGTTGCATTTCCTGGTACCTTACTGAATCCCAGAGGGCTCTTTTTAGTCACCACATTGCACCGTGAATAATTTTCCTCCAATGTATAAACCACGCTTTTAACAAAAGGTACCAAGATTATGGAAACAACCCTGAACTTGAAGTCAGGAGGTCCAGAGCCGGTACCAGGCCATCTAAACCTGAAACTTGAAATGAGAGCACACTCTGGCCCTGTATCACAAGGGGCTGTGGTGAGAGCCTGTTCTGAAACAGATAAATAAGTAAACACATAAAAGAGACAAAAAACCTTCTTCTAAATTACTCTTGGTTAGGGGTGGTGGGCTGGCTCAGTTGGTGGAACGTGCAACTCTCGATCTCAGGGTCGTGAGTTTGAGCCCCACGTTGAGTGTAGAGATTACTTGAAAATAAAAGCCAATAAATAAATAAATAAATTGATTCTTGGTTTGAAGAGTGTGACTGTGATGACACTCCACATTAACTGTGAATCCTCAAACAGCATTAAATAAAAACCAGTAATCAAGATCAGAAAACAAAACCTACCAAGACAACACTCCTCTGCATATTAAATTTGAGGTATTGTGGAAAAAAACAAGAACACTGCAAGACCAGCATCATTAAGCATTCTTTGGACCTTGGCCCCGTGGGGTTAAAATTCTACAGGCTCTGGCTGGCATTCAAAAGAGAAGCTTGTTCTTACAGCAACAGATAAAAAGATTTGTCCACCAAGCTCTTCCTCTTCACTTCTCCCCCACCCACTTCCTTTTCTTCCAAAGGAGAACGCGCTCATTTACACACTGGTTTGCCACATCCTGCCTCGGAAGCTACTTCCTAGGAGCTGCTTGGGCTATTCTGAGAGGAGTTTAACTCCTTCAGGCCCCCAGACCACTAGTATATTTATGACATCCTCACCCACCACGGTCATTTACAGTCTAGTAACTAGCATCCATACGATCAGATAATACTCCCAACTTCCTTTAATCCCATGCACTGAATTTAAGCATTTGACCTACTGGCAGGAGCCACATCCCTTGGTCCCACCTGGGGGCTCCAAATGGTCCAGCTTTGCTTAATCAGTCAAAAAAGACATGGGGCGCCTTGGTGGCACAACAGTTAAGCATCCGCCTTCGGCTCAGGGCATGGTCCCGGCATTATGGGATCGAGCCCCACATCAGGCTCCTCCGCTGTGAGCCTGCTTCTTCCTCTCCCACTCCCCCTGCTTGTGTTCCCTCTCTTGCTGGCTGTCTCTATCTCTGTCGAATAAATAAATAAAAATCTTTAAAAAAAAAAAAAAGACAAAAAGAAGAAATCAACCGACTCTTGATTTCAGTTCAAGTCATGATTTCAGGGTCCTGGGATGGAGCCCTGCATCAGGCTCTGCACTTAGCAGAGAGTCTGCCTGAGGATTCTCTCTCCCTCTCCCTTTGCCCCTCCCCCGCTCACACGTGTGTGTGTGTGTGTGTGTGTGTGTGTGTGTGTGTGTGTGTGTGTGCGCGCGCACATTCTCTCTAAAATAAATGAAAATCTTTTTAAAAAGGAGAAATGATTCAAGAAGAGCTATAGAGAAACTCAATGCACATAATATTGTATTTGGTATCAGGGAAAACCCAATGAAGCAAATCTCCTGTCCCACATGAGCTCTGTAAGCTAATACCAACAGTCATTCATTCGCACATTTACCACCACTTACTACACAGCAGACCTGGGCTAGAGATGGGCCATCAAGACAAAACTATAAGTCTCCAAAAGCTCACAATATAGACAATGAAACGATAGATAGATAGATAGATAGATAGATAGATAGATAGATAGATAGATGATATGAAGATCTCTTCTCTCTCTCTCTCTCTCACCCAAACACACATCCACACCCACACCCACACACAAAGTGGTTTGTCTCCCAAGTAGTTCATGGACAACCCCACAGGAAGTTTTCTAAGGGAGACCAGGCAAAGTCTCATGGACAAGATAATACTGGACTTCAACCTTAAAGGAGAAGGTAGACTCCCAAACACTGGCAATAAACTTGACAGAGAAACCCCAAAGGAAATGTACAAAGTCATGGGTAACATTTTATTGAGTGCTAACTATGATTTAGGTATTATGCTAAAGACTTCACACTTAACCCTCAAAACAACCCTACAAGTTAGGTATTATTACCACCCCCACCCTTACTAATGAGGAAGCTAGGGATGACAGACCTTAAGAAGCCCAATTGACATAATTGTTCAGGGGTGGAGGACTCCAACCTCAGCCGTCTGCCTCTAGGGATCACTCCTACAACACAAAGCAAGAGTGCCCACTAAGTTCCAGAAGAGAGTCTGTAACTGTGGGGAAGCTGGAACAGGGCATAATTAAGCTCCTCTTTTCCCCTTAAAGAGACTTGAGATCTGTGTAGTCAAGAAAGAAAAAGATAGGGGCATCTGGGTGGCTCAGTCAGTTATTAAGCATCTGCCCTCAGCTCAGGTCATGATCCCAGAGTCCAGGGATCGAGCCCCATGACAGGCTCCCAGTTCAGTGGGGAGTCTGCTTCTCCCTCTGGCCCTCTGCCTTCTTTCTCATGCTCTCTCTCTCACTCACTCTCTCACATAAAATCTTAAAAAAAAGTATATATATTTTTTAAACCAAGAAATCAATAAACACTACCTACCTACTACATGTAAGATCCTGTACAGAGGAAAATTATCTTCTGCTGTGTTACACCTGGCTTCCTGATACATACATCACCCCCGTACAGGTCGACTGGGCCCCTCTGGCTGGCCAGGCATATGTGTCCCTCCCAAAAGTTCCCACTTAGACAAAGAGTATGCCCCCCAGACAGGGGATGACCAGAGAGCACTCAATGGCACACCAGTTGCTGAGCTCCCAAGACACCCCAGCTCCATTAACAGGAGAGCATAGAACAATGAAGCTTCTATGACAAATCAGAAGTATTATTTTTCAAGCTCCAGGTTTGGACCTTTTGTACATTTTAATAATCTTCAGCAGTTCTTGGGTTATATGTCTTATCTGCCATATATGAAACATGAAAATATGGTGATTTTTAGAGCCAAGGAGCCAAAAGGTATACTATTAAGAGAGAATTAAACAGTATTTTTCTCTCTCTCTCTACATACTCTTACCATCCCTCCTTTTCTTTTTTTTCCTAGAAGTTAAATCCTATCAGTCAAACCCACACAGGGTTACCCTTAGGCTGCCCTTGACCGTACAGAAATCAGTCAAGACTTTAATGGCCCTTACCAAAGATATGTCAAGACGGGCTGTTAAGGGTTAAGAGGCAATGAATTCACTCCATGCTGGGGGCATTTAACAGTGAACCCGTCACCTTTATTCATTCTAAACTGAACACGAAGACTCTCCCCTGATGTAAAACAGAATGAAAGGGTGGGCGGTGGGGCGGGACAGAAAACAGGAGCCCCACACTAGAGAAAAGTCGGGGGTCCTGGATCTCCATTCAGGCTGTCACTCACTAGCCATAAGCTGCCTGGCTTCTCTGGGCCTCTAACCCTTCATCACACATCCAGGAGGATGAATTATAAAGGTCTTCTCCATCTACAACATTTAAGGACAGATAAGCAGCGATCCTCAGGGGGAGAAGGAATGAAAGATGTTGGTGGTGAAAAGGATGATTAATACAATGTAATGCTATCCCGGGTCCAGAAATAGCCCGGCTTAGAGCTGCATTCACCTTATCAGCCTAGATTTATTAGGGGGGTGGGAGGGCTGGTGGGTGGGAATCACAGCCACCCACAGTGAAATTAACTCTGTTCCCAAATGGGTTCTGCTCAAGTGTGATTTATCCAGAGAGTGTTAAACAACTCACCGGCAGTATGAAACCGTGTTACCGAAATTGTATTATTGCACAAACTTAACTTTTCCCCAAATGTGATTTGCAGAGAGGATGCAGAGCTGAGAATCCTGTGTCCATGACCATCTGTCCTATCCCAGTCCCTGGAGAGGCGTGGGGGGAGAGTGTGAAAAGCCACAGGTGCCATGAATATTCAGCCACCAATGTCACATATCCATCAAGGAGCCCAACATTTGCTGGGGGTAAGTTATGTTCAGCTCAGCATGCAAAAGAGGCTCGCTGATGCATCCAGCTCCAAACATTCCCTGAGCCTTCCTCTGCGCCAGGCAGGGGGCTGAGGGAACACCACAGAATAGGGAAGATGCCACCGCTACTATATGCTTCTCAAATGTTTCCCCTCTGGGCAAGGAAGGGGCTGTTGGCTGAAAAGGCAGTATAGAGGACTGCAAGCACTCTCAGCTGCTGTGTGACACAGACAAGACCCTGAACCAGAATCAGTTTCCTATCTGTTGAGTAAAGATAACACATATTCCGCACGCCTCACGTGGTTGAATGAGGAAACAAAGGGATGTAAAAACGTTGAGGAGTAGGGGCGCCTGGCTGGCTCACGTGGTAGAGCATGGGACACTTGATCTTGGGGTCATGAGTTTGAGCCCCACGTTGGACACAGAGATAACTTTATTAAAAAAAAAAAATGAAGAGTACACAAAGCCTCACAGAACAAATGCTATGATTACTACCAATACTGTGACCTTCTTGTGCCAAAATATTAAACTGAAAATAATCAAAATAAGTCCAAGTCAGACTTTGCAGGGATTCTTAGCAGAGCCTTGACCTCTGGAGAGGAGTGTCTTCTGCCCCCTGCCCTTCCTGCCATGTCAGGATTTAGTCACTCAGCAAAATTTCACCATACCAGATGGCAGGGAACATGCCACACACTGGAGATAGAAATGAATAAGACACAGTCCCAGGTTTCCCCAATTTCAGTCCAACTGGACCAGAGTTCCACGAACAACTGCAGTGTGTGATGGGATATGCAGAGTGCCCTGGAGTGTGGAAAAATGACCACTGCCTGGAGTCGGGTGGAGGACAGGTCTGTGACAGATTTACACAAAAGGTGACCTAGAGGTGTACCTGGGTGGCTCAGTCAGTTAAGCATCTTGGTTTTGGCTCAGGTCCTGATCTCATGGGTTGTGGGGTCAAGCCCCACACTGGGCTCAGCTGGAGTCTACTTGAGGTTCTCCCTCTGTCCCTGTCCCAACTCATGCTCGCTCTCTAAATAAACAAATCTTAAAAAAAAAAAAAAAAAAGAAAGAAAGAAAGAAAGAAAAAAGAAAAGGCAACCTACAAAGTGAGTTTTGACATAAGATTAGGATTGCAATATGGATTGAATGGGAGAAGGGAAACCCCAGAAGATAGTCTGAGCAGAGGCCAGGACCCATTGGGGAAGAAGTCTGGGGGAACCATGAAAAAGTGGAACCCGAGAGCCACCTAGAGCAGACCCCCCAACGTCTGGCTTGAACCACATGAGTGTTACCTTCCCTTTATGTGTCTACCCCTCCCTATTTCTGCACATGCGTGCGCGTACGTACACACACACACACACCAGGAAATCCTCTTTAATCCCTTGGAGAAGAAAGCGGAGCTTCTTCTTACCAGGCAGATGGTGGTCCTGGAGAAGCTAGGAGGAATCTGTATTGGGATGTGCCGTGTGGCAGTTGTTTTCTGGGCACCTTCTGCAGCCTCACGTTTCCCTGAAAAGAATTATTTTGCTTCCTCCCCCAAAATTCCAAGTATGCCCACGATTGTCTCTATTCTGTCTAGATAAAGAACAGCTGCAGAGCCCCATTGCTGGAAGTGCTTTGGAAGGTGAGAATTTTCTCTCCTTCTCACCTGATAGAGAGTAAGACACCCTGGTAGGGAATCTAGTCCTAGTCCTTATCATTAGCCCTGTGAATCATAAAAACCAGTTTACATACATGGAGTGTCTAAAAATCCTTTCTGCTGGGTAGGTGTCATTATGCCCATTTTACAGATGTGCAAACAGACTCAAGGATGTGAAAGAAATTGCACAAGATCACTCAACAGAGTAAGAGGCAGGGTCAGGATTCAAACCGACATCTGCCGTTCCAAAGCCTTTTTCTTGTGTCACAGAGTCTCCAGGCCATGCTTACTCAAAAGTCGCATTCACAGTAGAACCGACTGTGTGACGAGGCCAACTCCCTTTAACCCTTCTTTGCAGCTGGATTCTTTATCTGCAAAAGACAGGATTGCTAAGAGAGACCTTCAAGATTCTTTTAATAAAATTTAATCTACTTGATATCCACTGTGAGCTTGAAAATGTGCTCAGTGGTGACCTGTATGGTCATGTGGACTCATTATATAAACCCTGAAAGATAGGAAGGCATTCCCATCAGCCCACTTCGCAGAAAAGCAGGCACAGGGTGGTCACATGGCAAGTTAACAGCTCTCCCAGGGAAGGAGCTGAGATCTCACTTTCCCTCTACACAAGGCACTGTTATTCAAAAGCACGGCAGCCTGACAATTCTCAAGCCTGCAGACTTCCAGAGCCCCCTCTGGAAGAAGGGTTAATTTCTGGATTCAATGAAACACCTGGAGAGGTAGAAACAATTATTTAAAACCTGATTGGGAAGCTGGGATCTTCGCTGCACTGCTAGCATCCCAAACTATGAGAGGGGAACAGTATGTCCTCTTCAGACCACCCTCCCTTTGGGCCTGTTGACTCCAAAACTCTCATAAGCCCATTCCCAAACTTCTAGAAATGAGACCCTACTCTGTAAAACTATACAAGGAGTCGGCTGGGTGCTCTGCCCACACCCTCCCCCCAACATCACCACCACACCACCTCAGGCTCCCTGGGACCCCTTCCAGCTGTGCCTGCCATCTTTAATGTCCTCTCCACCTCTGCCTTTGTACTCTCCGAAAAGACAGGCACTTTCCTGGATACCTGGCCATCACTTCAACTTGTTTTTAATCTCTGACCATATTCATGCATGTGACTTTAACATTTCCTTAGGGAAAAAACCCAAACTTTAATTTGTTTCTAAAACACAACTTTCTAAACCAATGAGTGTGATATACTGAAATCAAATATCACATTTAAGGCTTCCTAAAAATATTACCCCAGTACAATGCCTCCCTTTTGTTCCCACGTACCCATCCCCCCACACGCACACACATACACTTTAGACTGTCATTTAGACACTGGAGTGTATAATTTAAATGTCTTTAACAGCATCTACTAAAAGGACATTTGCACATGACTCTTCACTTTACTTCAAAGCAATGATCCAAACTGGAGTTTTCAATGCATTTCAGAACTAAATAGGTAAATACATGAACGATAAATGCCGACCATAAAATTCAGGCAAGATTTTAAAATGCATTAGACTGGCCCAGAACACTGGCATCTTTTTCCATCTTCAGCAGAAGTCCATTTCATCCATTTCTCAGCTCAGTACCTGGTCTGTATTAGGTACGTAATAAGTATCAGTTAAATGAATGTTAATACGTCTGAATCTTAACACAGAAGTTTGAAACCTATTGTTGTAATTTTAGTCATAATCTAAATCTATTAGACCCTCACACAAAAGCCATTTGAATCAACAAGCAGCTGCTTCTATTCAAAGTATACCTATCTCTGTCATCTGAACTGTTTTGAAGTTGGCCTTGATTGGAAGACAAATGGCTGGCAGCTGCAAGTTCAGTTACAAAGTGCTTGGTAGGAAGGCAGAGCACGAACCAGGGGGAATCAAAGTGCTGTTTCATACATTAAGCATGGAATTCCTTTCCAACAAACATCTCTCATTTTCCTAGAGGCAACTAATCCGGACATGCCCTTTGAACTTAGGAAAACACAGGGCTGCAGTCTGGGAGAAAGAACCTAGTTTGAAGGCCAGGCAAGGCTGGGAGAGTGGGGCAGTCACTCCTCTTGCACACCTCCGGTCTGTTAATCGTTTTTAAAGGAAGAGTGTGAACCATGGGAAAGCCACCAGGCAATCAGTCCAAAGGCCCAGATTAACCAGACATAGGACACCGAACACGTTACGTCCCTCCTATGTCCCTCATTTTCTCCTCCACAAAATAAGAGGCAAAAATAGGGGCGCCTGGGTGGCGCAGTTGTTAAGCGTCTGCCTTCGGCTCAGGGCGTGATCCCGGCGTTATGGGATCAAGCCCCGCATAAGGCTCCTCCCCTAGGAGCCTGCCTCTTCCTCTCCCAATCCCCCGGCTTGTGTTCCCTCTCTCACTAGCTGTCTCTCTGTGTCAAATAAATAAATAAAATATTTAAAAAAAAAAAGGCAAAAATAAATAAAAGGGCAAAACTGGATGACCACTAGGCACTAATTTTCTGTAACGACGGGAATATTCTAATCCTTGCTCTCTGATACAGTAGCCACTAGTCACATGCAGCCTCAGGCCCTTGAAGTGTGGCTTGTGTGACTTAGGAACTGATTTTTATTTTTAAATTTCACTGAATTTTAGTACACTGAAATTTCAATAGCTACAGATGGTAGTGGCTCCAGCTCTGGAGAGTAGAACTCTAAAAAGACCTCTAGAGGGGTGCCTGGCTGGCTCAGTCGGTAGTGTGTGCAACTCTTGATCTCAGTCTTGTGAGTTCAAGCCCCACACTGGGTGTAAGGCTTACTTAAAAAATTTTGTTTTTTAAAGACCTCTACCATTTTACATAATCTTTGGACAGCCATGTGAGAAAAACCTGGATGTTTGAGTAGGCCAGACCTGGGTTCTAAACTTAGTCCCACCACTTTCTAGCTGTGTGAACTTCCACAAATTATTTAACTCCCATGTACTTTATTTTCCTTATTCATACAATAGAATATTAGGACCTTTCTTGCAGAATTGTAGTGCAAACTCAAGATAATGCATGCAAATAGAACAGACAGGCTCTCAATAAATGTTAGTTCTTTTTCCAGTTATGGTGCCTTTCAGGGATACAAGTTTCATGTCTTTGGACTTCATCCTACTGTTCCTTCCTGATCTAGGACCTGTACTTAATTATTACCCCACAGATTAACAGCTGTGCTCCTACAGATCCAGCCCTTGTCTTTTAAGAATGCAACTTGCTCAGGAATTGATTCAGGTCCTCAGCTGTAGGCGAGCCAGTAAGCCAAGTCCTCTGCGCCTCCGGAACTGCTAACTTCCGCTCCCCCTGTGTCCCCGCCACATCACACCAGCATTCAGGAATTCACAAAACTCTTCCCCATGATGGCATACCACGCTGACACTTTGTTCTATGCAACCAGAACACCTGTTGATGGTTCTGGTACTTCCCTCTGTAACTCTCCCCTTGACTTCCCCTAATATTTTATGGTTTCTTTATTTGGAAACGCTTTAGGATAACCTTTCATTTTGTAATTGCTCGGTGATTCAGAATACTCAGAAATAGAAATGCAACAAGCTACATTTATGGCTAACCCAGCATTAGTTTAGTTACCAAAATAAAACAAGGCAAAAGAGACTATGTTTTAGAAGGGAGTGTTCCAATAAAATTTTAAAAATGTTGCAGTCCCTATCTAAATTTTTTTTTAAAGATTTTATTTTTAAGTAATCTCTATACCCAACATGGGGCTCAAACCTACAACCTCGAGATCAAGAGTCACATGCTCTACTGACTGAGCCAGCCAGGTGCCCCAGTCTCTACCTAAATTAGTATGTGTTAAAAGCCTGGTCCAAGTGTTCCACTGGCCCATCCTCTAGTGAATGGAACCTTTCCACAGCGCCAGTGACCAAGTTTTATAGTGGATATAAATGAATGCCTAAAAGCAGCAAGATTAATTTTCTATTAATAATTATTGGAATGCTAAGCCTCTGCCTTCTTCCTGTTGGGGGCTGGGGGTAAGAAGCTGAAATACAGGCTGGCATTTTGGTAGGATTTCAATCTGGATTCCAGTAAGCCACCAGACAAAAGGTTTACAGTTGGTTTGGAATTCTTGCTAACCTCTGAGGCCTCCCCCGACAGGCCATTCTGGAAGGACCGTTTACTGAAGAATGGTACAAAATCAAATTGGGCAAATAACTTTGACTCTGGACTCTCAAATGTGGTGAAGGTCTAATTTTTTAAAACTAACCTGGAAATGTAAGTTACAACTCAATAAAGAAGGGATTATAATTATCCTGGATCCAGACAAGCCTGTAAGTACAATATGATTGGCTAGTCATGTCTTCTTACAACTTCCCATATTCCTAGATTTAACCTGAACCTGGAACCCATGTAGATCATTCACTCAACTTATTGTTCTACTTTGTCTGAAAAGTAAATGCACATAAGAGCATTCAGGATTCTGAACCTTTCTTGGTAACAGTTAAACTCAAAATAGGTCAATTCCAGAAAGGCATTCATTTCAAGGGGACTTTTGTCTGTGGTTATTTTGAAAACCGCTGCTTTTAAAACTGACATTATGAAGCTTAAAAATAGGCCCTCCCACTAAGGATCCTGGACTAAAATACCCTTTCCTCCCCTCATTTCCTTATTCCCTTTTCACTCGAACACCTAAGAGAATGGTGATATAGAGGGGTGCCTTCTCAAGAGCTTCAGATTATTACTCGAAAAAAATTCTGATTATTTCTTGAGAAAATTCAGATTATTAGTTTAAATTTTTTTTTTACGCTACTGCATAAAGTTACCAAAATTTGGTGTTGGGTAAACTTGGTTGGAAAACTTTCCAAGTATCCCAAATGAAAACATATAATACATACACCAATAAGAAAATCCAAGTCTGAAAACCAACTCCTCCATTCCAGCTGTGTGAGCTCCCACCAAGTTCCTTCTCCTCTCTGGGTCTAGTTTCATTTCGCAAATGCAGGGAGGGGGCTAAAGGATCTGTAAGGTCCCATCCAGCCCAAACAGGCTCTGCTTCTATTAAGCTAGGCAGCTGCTTCCTATTTTCATGGCTCTTTGGAAAAAGCAGAAACATTCCTTGCCCAGAAGGTCCTTGGGAAGCATCATTATACTTAATAGTGTTCCCCTGGGACACAAGGACTGCTATTGAGAGCAATGCAAAATGGCTATAAAGCTGTTCAGAGGAAAAAATAAGTTATGCTTTAAAGATGACACTAGTAAATCTAGAAATGCATATACATTCAACCAAAAAATTTATAATGAGTGAATTTAACAAAGCTGCAGGATATAACCAATTCATACAAACCACGGTCAACACGGAAAATACAAATTAAAAAATGTTTGATCACAATGGCATTTAAAAAATGACATCAAAATGTTAAGCCTTTGAAATATTACTTCAGGACACAGAAGAATTATTCAGAAGAAACTATAACACGAGAGAAAGGAGACCTTAATAAATGGAAAGGTACACCAGGAAAGTTGTTAAAGTTTTCATTAGGGGCACCTGGCCAGCACAGCTGGTAGAGCATGCCATGCTTGATCTCAGGGTCATGAGTTCGAGCCCCAAGCTGGCTATAGAGTTTATTAAAAAAACCAAAATCTTTAAAAAAAATTTTTTTAATAAAGTTTTCATTAACCCTAACAAATTAAACAAAAAAACCTATCAAAACTACATAAGAGTTAAAAGGCAATTTTAGAAATACATCAAAATACCTTAAAGACCAACTAAAAGTAAACCTGAAAATACAACAGATTCTTAAATATAATTTATCTACCTATACAATACTAGAACTCATTGTGGAGAACTAGACCTGTTCCTCACACCAAACACATTAATAAGTTCCAGATGGGACAGAACTAGCCATATAAGAGAGAAATGGCTGTAACCACATACTCCTACAAAGTTGTGAAGAGACAGGTCTAAATACTAAAGAAAAGTAGGGCTATCCCATACAAAAGATATGCTTTTAAAGACAAAAAATAAATAAAGATGATTTTAACACAACATAAAAGGAAAACCTCGCCAACAGGACAACGCAGTAGCCACGTAATTGATAAAATTTTAAAATACAAAGCACATTGACCTCAACAAACCACAAGACAACTGATTGCGTAGGGATTAATAAAAGACATGAATGAACAAATAAAATACAAAGCACATAAAAACTATCTAGACATACCTATTAAAAAATCACCAGAGAAGAAAAGTTTGCATGTGACTTTTTGAAATGGCTAGCAGGTACCACAAAACCGGCCCACCTACCTCTCCACCTTCATCTCCTCCGAACCGCTCCCAGGCATCGGTGCACTCAACTACTTGCCGGCTCCTCCACGCATCCCAAGCTTTCCCACTTATGTCAAGTGGCTCATGCTGCGCTCTCTTCCTGCCCTGCCCTGCCCTGCCCTGCCCCCCCCATTCCCATGGAAATCCTAGCCATCCTTCAAGACCCAGCTCAAATGTCATCTCTTCCGTGAAGGCTCTCCTAATCTCCCCCACTGGATGTGCCTTCTTCCTCCTCTCAATGAGCTCAGACAGTACTTTCTTTGTACATCAGGGCACTTTTCTTACTCTGCAGCCGTTCGTTTCCTTCCTGTGCCCCTGCGACCTCTCCCTGTCCTCCTATGAGATTTTAAAATCCCTGGAGGCAAAGACAATCTTACTTGACTGCCTATAGCTTCTAGTAGAGCCAATTACATTAAGCATTCAATAAATATTAGTTCAAATGGAATTGATGAAATACAGAAAATAATCCCATTTCAAAAATACAGCCTGGCTAACACTTGAAGTAAAGCAGATGGACCTTCAAAGGAGCCCTTTCCACCTATTAAACTATCAAAAATCACGGAGCTTAAAAAAAAAAAGGAGAAAAAAAACCCTTTCTGCAGCTTGAGGAAACAGTTGAAATATAATTGGTTCCATCTTTTTTTGGAACATATTCTGTTAATACGTAACAACAGTGGCAACATGGTTCATTGCCTCTGATTTGGTGTATGAATTAATCTAAAAGCAGAACAAAACAAAACTGGTTCAAAACATTTACCAGACTATCGGTACATAATAAAAATCTGGCGGCCGCTGGCATGAAGCAGTCGGTTAAGTGCCCAACTCTTGGTTTCGGTTCAGGTCATGATCTCAGGGTCTCAGGGTCGTAAGATCAAGCCCCGAGTCAGGCTCCCCACTCAGGGGGAATCTGCTTAAGATTCTCTCTCCCTCTGCTCCTGTCCCCCGCCCCCACGCATTCTCTCTCAAATAAATAAATAAAATCTTCAAAAAAAAAAAAAATCTGTAAGCCACCTAATCAACAAAGTATCATTTACAAAGCCAGACTCTATCAAATTCTACTCTTTGGGTAAAAATAAATGACAAGCATGAGGATTATGTCCATGTGTAAAAATGGGGAGGGGGGGTTGGAGGGGGACTTCATCAACTGATCACAGCCATGTATATACTGGAATGCCCAAAAAAAAGTTAAACTGGAAAGTTTAATGCCTGTAGTTTCCTTCTTTAAAAGGTGTTAATATATTCAAATTTTTTAGAGTTGTGCTTAAGGAGGCAAATATTCAAAGAAGGGGTGAGGGGAAAAGAGGTCACATTACCCTTCTCCACTTTTTCTTAACCACCCTGGAACCTCTTCTTAATCTGATTCCCTTGCTGACATCAAAGCAGGACTCCCCTGGGAACTACACTGAGAAATCCGAGGCAGGATCAGCTCTTTCAGTCTGTCCTGCACCAGGAGCCAGAGAACACCTGGTGCTTTAAAAAACAAAACACCATTCATCCTGGGAGGAGTTAACTCAGCAAACAAGCAAAGGAGCCTCCAAACAGCTCTCACAGGCTTTGGGGCAACAGAACCAGGACACAGGACATGAAGTAAAAACACAATCAAGCAGCAGTAAGACAGTAAGATGATTTTTGAGAACTGGCAGCTTCTGGAAGAAAACAGAAACATATCTGGGACCTTACGCTTTCTTCTCAGGCTCAGCCTCATTTTCTGCCCAGCCTGTGCGTTCTCTGGGTTTGTTTTCTCCATGTGAGAAACATGCACCATTGCTTGACCTGTGACTCCTGGGGAGGTGGTGGAAATACTACCAATTCTACCAAGGAAAGCTAGCAAAGAGGTTTTTTGTTGTCAGTTTGTTTTTGATTTGCTTTGTATTTTTAAGATTTTATTTATTTATTTGAGGGGAGGGAGGAGCAGAGGGGCGGGAGAGGGAGGGGCAAAGAATCTCAGGCAGACTCTGCACTGAGCCCCACATGGGGCCGGATCCCAGGACCCTGAGATCATGACCTAAGCCAGAACCAAGAGTCTGATGCTCAACCAACTGAGCCACCCAGGAGCCCCAGTTTCTTTGTTTAAACATTATTTTGGGGTGCCTGGGTGCCACAATCAAATACCTGATAGCTCTTGATTTCAGCTGGGGTCTTAATCTCCAGGGTGTGGGATGCAGCCCCACGACAGGCTCTGTGCTCAGTGTGGAATATGCTTAAGACCCTCTCTCCTGCTCCCCACCCTCGAAAATAATTAATCTTTTTAAAAAATGAATAAACAAACATTTCTTTGGTTTTATCCAACCCACCAATAATGATTAACTGTATCAGCAGTGTTATAAACCCAGGGGTCCAAAAAGGTATGGCCCCTAATCAAGTTAAGGGAAAAAAGACATATAAGGAACATGTAGTGAATAAGAAAGCATTATGATTTTAAAATGATACTGCATTTAATGTGATGTTCGTTACACAACATAGACCAGAAGTACAAAAGGGGAAAGAGAAAACATTAAAAAGGGCATAAGATGGGGCGCCTGGGTGGCTCAGTTGTTAAGTGTCTGCCTTCGGCTCAGGGTGTGATCCCAGGTCCCTGGGATCGAGCCCCACATCGGGCTCCCTGCTCCACTGGGAGGCTGCTTCTTCCTCTCCCACTCCCCCTGCTTGTGTTCCCTCTCTTGCTGGCTGTCTCTCTTTCCGTCAAATAAATAAATAAAATCTTAAAAAAAAAAAAAAAAGGCATAAGACTCAGGAGGAATTTTGGGTTCTCTGGGTACTCCTTAAATATTTATTATGAATTTTTCCAAACACACAGCAAAATGGAAAGAATAAAACAATGAAACTCACAAACTAACCAACTAAACAACTGTGAACATTTTGCCTCATTTGCTTTATCTACAATGTGTATATGTGCGTTTTTTTCTTGAACCATTTCAAAGTGAGTCTCACGCATCACCTATGAAGAACATTCTCCTACATAATAATACATCTAAAAAATTAATAATTCTCTATTCAAATTTCCCAAATTGTCCCAAGAATGCATTTGGTCTATTTCATTTCTGATTCAGTATCCACCTGAGGTTCATGCATTATATTTAGCTGGCACATCTCTTCAGTCCATTATTTCTAGAACCACACCACTCCCCCCACTTTGTCCATGACAGTGACTTTCTAAAAAGACTAGGTCAGTTGTCACAGAGAATGTTCCGCATCCTGGATTTGTCTGATGGTTTCCTCCTGGTGTCATTTAACTTGTTCCTCTGTCCCTACATTTGTTGTAAACAGGAAGTTAGGTCTCAAGGCTTGATTAGATACAGATTTGGCTTAGATTTTAAAAGACAGGCAGCATATAAAATGTCCAAATTAACATGATTTATCAACATTTGTGGTTTGGTATTGAGAGAAAAGATTAACAGCTTTCTGAGAAGGAAGAAATCAAAGTGGCATCATTAACAACATTTCCCCTTTGAACAGCATTCCAGTAATCATGAAGTGCTTTCATATACATTATTTTGGATGATGCTCATCTGCCCGCCTTCCTCATAGGTTTGTTACATTATCATCCTTGCTTTACTAATGAGGAAAACCGAGGCTCAGTGAAGTTAAATGACATAGCCAAGATCAACAATTAAGAAGTAGTATAAGTCTTGGGGCGCCTGGGTGGCATAGCAGTTAAGCGTCTGCCTTCGGCTCAGGGCGTGATCCCGAAGTCCTGGGATCGAGCCCCCCATCAGGCTCCTCCTTCTTCCTCTCCCACTCCCCCTGCCTGTGTTCCCTCTCTCGCTGGCTGTCTCTCTCTGTCAAATAAATAAATAAAAATCTTTAAAAAAAAAAAAAAAGAGGGGCGCCTGGGTGGCACAGCGGTTAAGCGTCTGCCTTTGGCTCAGGGCATGATCTCGGCGTTATGGGATCGAGCCCCACATCAGGCTCCTCTGCTGTGAGCCTGCTTCTTCCTCTCCCACTCCCCCTGCTTGTGTTCCCTCTCTCGCTGGCTGTCTTTATCTCTGTCAAATAAATAAATAAAATCTTAAAAAAAAAATTAAAATTAAAAAAAAAAGTAGTATAAGTCTTGAAGACAGGTCCTAGAATAGCATGGAGTTACTCAGAAAATACCACATAATCTCAACATTATGTATATGCATACATGGGAGATGAGATTTATGCTAGGTCTTGAAAGATGGGCAGCATTCACTCATTTCAAACACTCTGCTAGATGCTGGGAAAGATCAGTACACAAGACAGTCATGGTCCCTGCCCTCACAGAAGCTAAAGTGTGGTGACAAATACAAAACAAAAATACAATCACACAGGAAAGTGGAGGAGGGCACTCCAGACAAAAGAAACCATGTGAGCAAGATCAGACAGAGGTAGGAAGCAGTATGCCGGGGTGAAGGGAGGACAGTAAAGGGGTCAGTGCGGATCACAACAGGTGAACTGGGAGAGAGAAAAATCAAACTAGATGGGTAAGGCAGGGCCAATAGCTACTGTACTAAAGTATCCTCTCCCTTTCTTTCAAAGATGAGCAAATAAGTGAAAGTAGAATATTCTAAGAGTTTATGTTCAAACAAGGGTCTCCCACATCTCCTTGCCACGGGCAAAGTCATCTGTAGACTCTTTTTCCCCTTCTGTACCTGCTGCAACAACAGAAGGGGCATTCTTCCCAAGAACACAGGCTTCAGCTGGCCTGACTATTCTAACCTGAAGCTGTTCTCAAATGACAGCACCAGTATTATTGCAGCAACAAAGACGCAGACACGTCCAAGTTCACAACTACAGAATGAGTTAAAACCATGTTAAAGGCTCCCTACTTATCATGGTACACAACCCAGAAAAGGCCATCAGAGACCCCTGAAAACCACATCAATCTGTCTTAACTTTTCTGTATAGGAACTATGCTCTGAACGCAACTATTAAGTCAGTCTGAGTATTTCAGGGTTATGGTGAAACAGTTCAAAAGCCAAAATCTGTGGATGCCACTAAGGCCAAGCAACACACCCTCCCGTCTATTCAGCACTTCATGGCCTTCAAAGCGCTTTTATAGGAGTTACCTTGTTTAATCTTCACAATACTCTTTCAGGGTAGGAATGCTTCATTTCATCAGCAGGTGTCTACTGAGAAGAAGATACTGTTCTACTCACTGACCAAGGAACAAAGCCAAGCCCCCACCTCCGTGAAGCTTACACATGAGCGAGGCAGGGGCAGCAGACCAACACTTACAGTGCAACGTTAGTGGCAAGTGCTGTGAGGAAAGACTGGGCACAACGAAGGGGCAGAGGCAGGGAGAAAGCTATGTAACAGATTAGACAGAGTGGTCAAGGATGACCTCCGTGAAGAGACATTTGTGCAGAGGTCTGAAGGCAATGAGGAAGCATGTTTTTTAGGAGATGAGCTTCCAGGAAGATGGAATGGCAAATGCAAAAGCTCGGAGATGGGAATGTGCCCCACTCACTGCAGACCGACACCAGAGCACAAGGGGGCTGGAGTGCAGGTCTAAGGGGGCCAGTGGAAGAAAACAAAGGACCTGTTTGGTTGGGACCCTGTAGGCCATTAAGGTCAAGATTCTGTAAGCCCCCCTTGCACTGAACAGATAAAGAAACAAAAAGTCAGGAAGTACAAAGGACTGGCCTAAAGTCAACGAAAAAGTGAGGTTTCAGGAAATGCCCTGTGCTGGGATTTCTTCTCAGGGCTCAAGCTTCTCCTCATGGAGATTAAAAATGTTAAGGGGCACCTGGCTGGCTCAGTCAGAAGAGCATGCAACTCTTGATACTGGGGTTGTGAGCTCAAGCCTCATGTTTTATGTTAATAAAATCTTAAAAAAAAAAAAAAGTGTTCTTTCAGAAACAAAGAAAGAGATTAAATATGTGCCTCATCGTGGAAGGAGACATAAAGTACACCAATCAATTCCACCTGAGTACATCCCACAGGAAACTCTCACAAGGGTCCAAAAGGAGCCGTGCACAAGGACTGTACTGTTTGATGCAGCAAACGGTTGAAAACAGTTGTCTCGTTCTAGGGGAACCGACATAGGATAATAAGCAAAATGGGGTACATGCACATGACTGCTCTGCAACCAAGAGAAATAATGAATAGCATCATGTAGCATCATGAATAGCTCAGAAACATGGTATTACGTTAAAAAAAAAAAAAGTAAAGACAAACTGCAAAAAAATTTGGGGACGGTCATTGCTTCTGTTCAAATATTCCTGGTTCTCCTCCTTCCAAGAAGCCCCCCTCCTCTGAAGGTCAGCATGGCCACGTGATTTGCTTCGGCCAATGAAATAAGAGCAAAAGTGACCTGTGTCACTTCTGGACAAAAACGTCAGGAGCCAGAACGTGGTTCACAAGATGCCCTTCTCACGTGAGCATATTTCAGAGATAGAACCTCCGTAAGCCTGGATCCCTAATGGAATCCAATGAACAGACTCCCACTGACCTGCAAGTGTGTTGAACTACTGATTTTTTGGTTGGTTGTAACCTCAACACAACCTAATCTATCCCAGCTGAGGCATATTTATAGCACAACAGTAATTTTTATAAAATCTGAATACATTTAGGGTGTACATGAGATTTGATACACATACAGATTACTACAGTCAAGCTAATTAACAAACATATCTATGTCCTTACAGTTACCATATTCTTGTGTATGCGAGCTCCTGAAATCTACTGTCTTAGCAAATCTCCAGTATTCAATACAGTATTATTAACTACAGTCACCATGTCGTACATTAGATCTCTAGGATGATTCATCCTACATTAACTGCAACTTTGTACCCTCAACACCCCCCTCCCCACCCCTGGTAACCACCTTTCTACTCTCTGCTTCTATTTATTCCCCCCCTTTTTTTAGATTCCACACATAAGTGAGATCATGGAGTATATTTTTTCTTCTGTGTCTGGTTTATTTCATTTCACATGAAGTCTTCCAGGTTCATCCATTTGTCACAAATGGCAGGATCTCCTTTCTCAAGGCAAAATAACAGCACAACTGCACTCAGCACTCTCAGCACAGAAACACACAAAACAATACCATCTTCCTCCCAAAGGTATACATACCCAACAAATGAGTGGAACCATAAGACCACATATTAAATACCCTAGAGTGGGTGAGTGCCTGTGAAAGAAAAGGAAATGGGGAGGGGGAAATGACAGCAAAGGGGAAAATAGAAGAAAAAAATGAAAAAGTACAAAAAGACTTGTTAAACACATTGTGCAAACATTCAAAATTTAAGTCACTCACTGATTTACTCAAACATTTTTGCACTTATTATGCACCAGCTACTGTATTCCAGGGACTACTTACAGAGCAATGAATCAGAAAAAGGCAGCCCTAACCTTAGTTTATTGTATACAGAAAAGGGAGATATTTAAAATATCCTAGTAAAAAATTATAGACAGTGAATGAGTGTCATAAAAAAAAAATCAGGTGATGGACACCTAGCTGGTTCAGTCGGTGGAGCATGCAACTCTCTTGATCACAGGGTCATGAGTTTGGTAGGTGTGGAGCCTACTTAAAAAAAAAAAATTCAGGGGCGCCTGGGTGGCACAGCGGTTAAGCGTCTGCCTTCGGCTCAGGGCGTGATCCCAGGCTCCTCTGCTGTGAGCCTGCTTCTTCCTCTCCCACTCCCCATGCTTGTGTTCCCTCTCTCGCTGGCTGTCTCTATCTCTGTCAAATAAATAAATAAAATATTTAAAAAAAAAATTCAGATGACATGGGAAAGTGACCTCCTTTAGAGATTAGGTGGTCTGTGAACACCTCGGAGAAAATGACATTTAGGTAGAGATGATGATAACTTCCTTCCCAGCTTGGGAAGAGGAAGGGATGATTCATTCTAGGCAAAGGGAACAGCATGTGCAAGAGCCTGGAGGGAATACAGACCATCCCAAGAAGGAAGTGAAAGAGGACTAGTATGGTGGAAGAAAGGAGCGGCAGGAAATGTGGTTAAAGAGATGGGGGTAGGAGGGCCATGGGGGAGCAGATCTCTGGGTCTCACAGCCCAACAGGATTCTGGATTTTATTCAAACTGCAATGGAACCATGAAAACATTTGAAACGGGAATGATATGATCTTATTTCCAATTTATTTCATGCTAACACTTAACACCCTTGCAATATGCAATATGCTTATACATTTTTACAAAATTTGCAAAAGAGGTATTTTTACACTCTTTTTTCTTCAAGGATCCCAGCAACTTGCATAAACTTTAGGTCCCATGTAACCCAGCTCCATCTGAATGCGTTAAGTGCTAAGTTAGAGGTAAATCCCAAAGTGTCAAGGAGCCACAGAAGAGAAGTAACCTTGCCAAGTGAGTACCAAGAGATCCTTAACGTCAATGGATTTTTTTTTCTTTAGTTTACATTACATGATAATGTTCACAACTGTGCCCTGGTCTAATCACAGAAATCACGAGAACAGCAGACTTACTTGAGAAACACTTTGAAGATGAAAGATGAAGATGTGTACAGCTTTCCTCCCTTCAGTGCCAGGAAATGTAGGGGAACAGTCCCTGTTTGTCTCAGGCAGCCTACACAAAGATGCCTCCTGTTGTAACACAGCAATGAGTCATGGAGGTAGATGCCGACGGCACAAAAACTAAGCAATCACCGGGATTCGCTTATCCAGAAGCAAAGGCACCTTAACATATATATCCACCACCATGAATGGAAATTACCTTCCAGTTTCCTTCAGCTTTCTCAACATTTACCCAGTAACAAAGGCACTAGCAGCTAACATTTATGAAAGGTTTACTATGTATTAGCTCATTGAACCTTCAAGACTACCGTAAGTAGGTTCTATCAGTAGCTCCATTTTTGCAGATGATAAAACTAAACCTAACTAAGCCTTAACAAGTCTTATCTCTAAGATAAGACTGAGACTTGTCCCAGGTCACAAAACCACCAAGTAACAGAGCCAGGCTTCAAACTTAGCCTGACTCCAGAGTCCAACCTCCTAACCACTTGCTGAGAATCTCCCAGTCCCACCAAACTTTTCTGCCACCAACTCCAGAGGAGTTTATTCTTTTCCTGCTTGTATTTTTTTTTAAAGATTTATTTATCTTAGAGAAAGAACACAAGCAGGAGGAACAGAGAAAGAGAAAAATCCTCAAGCAGACTCCTCATTGAGCTTGACTCGGGCCTGATCCCAGGACCCCAAGATCATGACCCAAGCTGAAACCAAGAGTGGGACATTTAACCAACGGCGCCACCCAAGCACCCCAGATTCCTCGCATTTGCAAGAATACAGCTGCGGTGCCACAATTAACAAGAGGATGACAACAGGTACTTCTACTCAGTACCTACCTCCAAATCAAATAGGAGCACGTTGGTCAGGCCACGACATTCAACCAGCCACTCCGGTCAAAACTTGTCCTGCCCTGTGCTGGGGGGATGTCAATTTGTTTTAAAGGTAAAATTCTCTACAGTAAGTCTGAATGACGGTCTACATAGAATCGGACCTGTACAAGTCAATATCATACAAAAGAGACATTATAGTATTGAAGGGCATCTGTTGGGAGCAGGTCTGAGGAAACTAGCTGAGTTCACACCACAGGTCCACCACTGGCTTTGTGATCATTACAGGGATGGGCAGAGTCACCAAGCCAGTAGGTCCCCAGGTTATCAAAATCTAAAGAGAGAAAGGAAGGTTATAGAAATCACCAAAGGGCAGACGGTTCAGGCCTACTCCATTCATTTCATCAGCTAGCTTTCATACATCTCCAGTGTGCAGATAAAGATTAAGAACCAAATCTTTTCTGGTTAATTCTCCAGCTAGCTGGGTCTCTCTCCCTCACAGTCCTGTCCCTTACTCAGGATGCAGAAAGAGTTGTGGGAGTTCGGAAACACCCCACAAAACAGCCTCATCACTGTTTCATGAGATAAAGTGCTGGTTTGTGAGCAACACTGGAAGCTGCAGAGATGGAGCACCCTGTGCGCGTGGTTTTCAGGGCTATGGGCGTTCATGTCTCAGGTCAGTTTAGGGCTCATGGTGAAGTACGGAAAGCCAGGAGAGTCACTGGGAGGAGCGATTTGTTAATGAATGAAGGGTCAGATGAAGAGGAAAGCAGCTCCCTTGGAGACAAGATAGTTTCCAGGAAGAAAGCCAAGGACCTGGAGCCCCCGAAGTCGACAAGGGAAAAGCCACGGGGATATCGGTGTACACACGCCCCTGCCAGCCAGCCAGTGGCCGCAACGAGGCGTTCCCGGCCCACAGGTGTCAAGCACAAAGGTGAGGACGCAGGTTGCTCTTCCCAACTCCACACTCCACACCCTGAGCCGGCCTCAGAGACGCAGATGCGATCTTAATTCCTTCCAGGACATTTGCTCCCTTCTCCCCTTCACAGGCCAGGATCCCAGACGATCTGGGGAAAACAGCTGGGGAGGGGCGGGACGATGAACCCGTTTTCATCTTTGAGGGGGAGAAAGTGAATGGCCAGTGGCCAAGGATGACTGGAAGAGGTCGGCAGAGGGGGAAAATCGGGACCCGTTGGGTCCACTGACTGGTTTGAGTCAGGAACACAATCTGTGCTTAGTCACCGATACCTTGGCGGCCGGGAGTTCCTCGCCCCTGCCCGCCTGAGACGTACGTGACGAACCCGAGCGGAGCCCCGCGCGCCGCGCACACCCGACTCGGCTCCTACACCCCAGCAGGGGCCTCCGCAGCCCGGCCCGGCGCTCGCCGCCCACCCCAGACTTACTCCGCCGAGCTGGTCCCGTTAACCGCGGAGCCGTCGGGGGCCGGGTTCAGCTGGATGGGCGTCGGCTTCTTCTTGGGCATTTTGGACCCGGGAAGGCGCTTCTAACTCCGAGGGGAGGGCGGCCCCTCTCTTGCTTCCTCCCTCTGAGCTGCCCCACGCCCGCCGCGCACGGCCAAGTAGGGGCCCCGGGCCCCGGGGCTGCCTTCGAGGGGCGAGCCCCGCGTAGTCCCGTCAGCGCCGAGGGGCCGCTGGCGGTCTCGGGGGACCCCCGCCCCACTCGCCCGGGGCTCGCCTTGGAGCGCAGGGAATCGAAGGGCTTCCCCGCCGGCGCAGCGCGGCAGCCGGGATTCCCTCCCTCTCTCCCTCAGTCAACCGGTCCCTCAGGCTCGATCGACACTGCCACAGCCCTGCTCCAGCTTTAGCCCGGAAAGTACAGCCGTCGCCGGCAGCGCGCTCCAGCCGCTCCGCGCAGCCGTCCCAGGGAGGGAATGGAGGGCGGAGGAGGGGCGGGGAAAAGGGAAGCCTCGCCCCTCCACCGGGGCTGCTGCGCTTTCCACACACCCACTCGGCTCCGCCCCTATTGCCTCGCCGACAGCCAATGGGAACACGCCTTGGCGGCAGATGACGCGGAAATACGTCACGGGGGCGCGGCACGCTGTCCTGGGGGCGTGGTCTGGCGCTGGCTCTATAGCGCCCTCTGCTGCCACGCGGCACTCAGGTAGACCCACCGGGAAAAGAGGTCTTGCATCCTGGTTCCCAAAGATAACCGAGAGGTGGGCTTCACGTGGCCCGGTGCCGGCGGTCTCCTCTTCTGCGGTGACTGGAGCGCCCTCCTGGGGCCGAGTCACGTTGAAGGAGATGAAATAATAAAATGAATAGGAAAAAGACCTCTTCTCATTTCTAGAGGAGAGGGAGCGTGAGGAAATAGAAAACTTGTCAAGAGACTCCCTGCGCCTAACAAACTGGCAAATAGATACGTAGATTTATATAAAACTGTAATACACACTTTTGATCTGATGAGGGTACAGGGAGATGGGTACTCGATGCTGATGAGATTGTAATTGGAGCAACCTTTTTTGAGAGCAGATTGATAATATTTTTAAAGCCTTGAAACCCCCCCTTTTAAAAAAAACTTTAAACCAATGATTCCAGTTATATGAAACTTGAAGAAATAAGATAGAATAAAGAGCTCAATAAAGTAAAGGAGGCACCATACGTATTTTTTAAAATGTAGATTCAGGGGCACATGGGTGGCTCACTTAGTTAAGCATGAGACTCTTGATTTTGGCTCAGGTCGTGATCTTGGGGTCATGGAGCCATGGGATTCCGAGCATGGGACTCCACATTGGGTGTGGAGCCTGCTTGAGATTCTCCCTCTCCCTCTGCCCCTCCCTCCCTCTCTCTCTCCCCACTCCCGTAAATAAATAAATAAATAAATAAATAAATAAATAAATAATAAATTACTATTCAGTCCTTCTCTTCCCCCTTCCTATTCAGTCCTAAAGGTATCAAGTAGGCAGAACAAAGTAAGCGCCTGTACCTGGTGGTCCAGAGCAGGGTATCAGCCACCCAGGTGTTCACAGTATATAAAGAGAGCAAGGTTTCCTCTTCATTTTGTAGCCCTTGGTACTGTTTGAATTTTTTATTATGCATATAACTTAATTAAAAACATTTTAAAAAAATTTTAACATTAATATGGGAATGTAAACTAGTGTAGACACTTTGGGAAACAGTCTGAGAATTCCCCCAGTTAAATATAGTTACCATATGACCCAGAAATTCTACCCCTAACTATATACTCAAGAGAAATGAAAAAGGTATATCCACACAAAAACTTACACACAGATGTAAGCATCTGTGGAAGCATCATTCATAATAGCCAAAGAGTGGAAGCAACCTAAATTTCTATCAACTCACAAGTGGATAAATAAAACGTGACATAATCATACAATGGAATATTACTCAGCCATGAAGAGGAAGGAAATGCTGATTCATGCTACAGCATGAATGACTTTGAAAACATGATGCTAAGCGAAAGCAGTCAACCACAAAATGTCACATATTGTACGATCCCATTTGTGTGAAATGTCCAGAATAGGCAAATCTATACAGACAGAGAGTAGATTAGTGGTTGCTTAGGGCTTGGTGGGGCCGATGAACTGGGGAGTGTAGAATGATAGCTAAAGGGCATAAGGTTTCTTTCTAAGGTGATGAAAACATCCTAAAACTGACTGTGGTGACGGTTGCTCATCTCTGTGAATTTATTAAAACCATTGGATTATACACTTTAAATGAGTGAATTACATGGTATGTATGTATTGTCTCCCAATAAAGCTGTTATTAAAGCAACAACATCAACAAAGAAATTCAGGGGAAAGAGACAAGAATAGCCAAGACAGTCTTGAAGAACAAAGCTGGAAGATCTATACTACCAGATACTGAGATCCATCTAAGTTTGAGTATTTAAGACAGTATGGCACTAGCATAAGGACAGACCAGTAGACCAATGGGGTAGAATAAAGAGTCTGAAAACAAACCCATATTTGATCACCTGATTTTTGACAAAGATGACAACACAATACAGTGGGGGAAATGATGATCTTTTAAATAAATGGTGCTGGGTCAATTGACTCTCCATATGAGAAAAAGTAAGTCTTGACACCTTTATCACACCATACATAACAAATCAACTCTGGATAGACTATAGAACTAAATGAGGCTTTTAGAAGAAAATATTGGAGAATATCTTCATGACATTTGGGTAGGCAAAGTTTTTTGGGGGGGATTTTTTGGGGGAGTTATTTGTTTGTTTTAGGTTTGTTTTTTTGGTTTTAAGTAAGCTCTACACCCAGCCTTGGGCTTGAACTCATAACCTTGAGATCAAGAGTCACATGCTCTAATGACTGAGCCAGCCAAGTGCACCTCAGCAAAGATTTCTTAAATGAGACACACACAAAAAAACATATCATAAAGGAAAAATACAATAAATTGGACTCTATTAATGTCAATTACTTCTGACCTTCAAAAAAGGGTAAAAATAGAGAAGACATTTACAATTCATAATGTTGGGGGAAAAAACCTCATGTCTAAAATATACAAAAACTCCTACATATAGGGGCACCTGGGTGGCTCAGTAGGTTAAGCATCTGCCTTCAGCTCAAGTCATAATCCCAGGGTCCTGGGATCAGGTCCCACATTGGGCTCCCTGCTCAGTGGGGAGCCTGCTTCTCCCTTTCTCTCAGCCTGCCACTCCCCTTGCTTGTGAGCTCTCTCTCTCTCAATTTGTCAAATAAATAAATAAATAAATAACTCCTACACGTGAACAAGAAAAAGACCAACAATCCAATAGAAAAATGGGCAAAAGACTTGAACAGGCACATAATAAAAGAAGATACCCAAATGGTCAATAGTCATGAAAAGATGCTGAACTTCCTATGAGGGAACTAAAAATTAAAATCACAATGTGAGTACTTAATTCTACTAAATTGTACACTTTAAATTGATCAAAATGGTGGGACGCCTTGGTGGCACAGTTGGTTAAGCATCTGACTCTTGGTTTCAGCTCAGGTTGTGGTCGCAGTGTCCTGAGATTGAGCCCAGTGTCAGGTTCTGCGCTCAGCACAGAGTCTGCTTAAGACTCTCTTTCCCTCTCCCTCTGCTCCTCCCCTACACCATGTGCGCGCGCACACACACACACACACGCTCTCTCTCTCTCTCTCTATTTAAAAATAAATAAATCTTTTTTTAAAAAAGGTCAAAATGGTAAAATTTTATGTATATTTTATCACAATGAAAAAAACCACTATGATACTACACCCACTATTCTGGCTAAATCGAAAAGGATAAATAATATCAAATGTTGTAAGATATAGAGCAACTAGGAGAGGACTTTCACCCCAATAGTGGGAGTAATAATGTATGAAACCAGTTGGAAAACTGTTTGACCATATCTACTAAGGTTGACTTACTTCTACCCCATGACTCAGAGATTCTACTCCTAGGCATACACCTAGAAAAATCAATATATATGTTCATCGGAAAACATGTACAAGAATGTTCATAGTAACGCTATCTGTAATAGTAATCAGAGAAATAACTCAAATGTCCATCAGCCATAAATGGATAAACTGCAGTAAATTCCTACAATGAAATATTCTATAGCTGTGTGAAAATAGACTACGACTACTTGCAACAGTACGAATGAGTCTCACAAACATCCTGTTGAGCAGAAACTAGACACAAAGACGCAAAAAAGTAATACCAATATATAAATTACATATATATGGTACGAAGTGGGCAAACCTAATCTATGGCATTAGAAGCTGGGATAGTGGTTATCCTTGAGGAGCAGAGTAACAGGCAGGTGAGTTAAAGGGAGCTTTTTGGGTGCTGGTAATGTTTGCTTTCTTGATCTGGGTCTAGGTTATACAAGTGTATTCCATTTATGATTTACATACTTTTCGGATGTATGTTACCCTTCAATAAAACAATTAGAAGAGAAAAGAAAAAGAAATTTCCTCAACATTACTGATCATCAGGGAAATGAAAATCAAAACTACAATGAGATATTGTTAGAATGGCTATCATCGAAAAAGCAAGCAATAACAAGCATTGGCATGGTGTGGAGAAAAGAGAACCCTCGGATATTGTTTTTGGGAATGCAAATTGATACAGCCAGTATGGAAAACAGTATGGAGGTTCCTCAAAAATAAATTAATTAAGTAAGTAAAAATAAAAATAAAACTACCATATGTCCCATCAATCCCACTTCTGGGTATTTATCCAAAGGAATTGACATCAGGATTTCAAGGAGATAGCTGCGCTCCCATGTTCATTGCAGTATTATTCACAATAGCCAAGATATGGGAACAACCTAAGTGTTTGTCAATGGATGAATACATAAAGAATATATACACAGTGGAATATTATTCAGTCACAAGAAAAAAGAAATCTTGACATTTACAACAGCACAGATGGGCCAGGAGAGCATTACACTAAGTGAGATAAGTCAGACAGAGAGCGACAAATACTGTGTGATACCTCCTAGGTGGAATCTAAAAAAGCCAAACTCAAAGAAACAGAGAATAAAGTGGTGGTTACTAGAGACGGGGATGAGGGGGAAATAGGGAGATATTGATCGAACGGTACAAACTACCAGTTACAAGATTAACAAGTTCTGGGGATGTAATGTACAGCATGGCGGTTGTAGCTAGTAATACTATATTATATACTTGAATGTTGCTAAGAGAGTAAATCTTAAATAGTCTCATAACAAAAAGAAATGGTAATTATGTGACAGAATGAAGGTGTTAGCTAACGCCATGGAGGTAAGCATTTTGCAATATACAAATGTATCAAATCAGCAACTGCATACTCTAAACTCACAGAATGTCACATGTCAATTTTATCTCAATAAAGCTGGGATTAAAAAAAAGAAATCACAATAAAACTTTTTTCTCCCCGAAAACAGGTCAAAAAGTGTTTTGTTTTGTTTTGCTTTCCTTTTGTGATTGAAAGAGTAATAAGGTCTTTCATTGTATTAAAATATTACCTCTTCTGAGCATCCTGTGTTTCTTTTTTTTTTTTTAAGATTTTATTTATTTATTCGACAGAGATAGAGACAGCCAGCGAGAGAGGGAACACAAGCAGGGGGAGTGGGAGAGGAAGAAGCAGGCTCATAGCAAAGGAGCCTGATGTGGGGCTGGATCCCATAACGCCGGGATCACACCCTGAGCCGAAGGCAGACGCCTAACTGCTGTGCCACCCAGGCACCCCACATCCTGTGTTTCTTGTTTCAAATTGTGTGGGTTTTTAAAAAATTATATAACGAATTCCATTGTATTGTGTCTGGGGGAAACTAGAAAAGTATAAAAAGGAAGTTAAAAACCATTCATGATACACTACTGAATGATAACTTCTGCTTACATTACGGAGTCTCCTGTTTAGCTTAGCCATACTCACGTGTGGTTGGTGTTATAGGATCAATGAACTTTATCAATTTATGAGCTTTATTTTAGAGGCAAGTGTGTATTTGTTCCTTACAAACTAAGCTTTTTTATTATCTTATGCAAAATTCAGTTGGGAGAGTCAAAATAAAAAATGCCAAGGTATTGGGGCACCTGGGTGGCTCAGTCAGCTAAGTGTCCAACTCTTGATTTTGGCTCAGATCATTATCTCAGCGTTGTGAGATCGAGCCCTGGGTTGGGCTCTGTGCTCAGTGGGTAGTCGGCTTGGGGTTCCCTCTCTCCTCTCCCTCAACTCCTACCCCAGCTCACACGCGCATGCTCTCTCTCTCCCTCTTATATAAATCTCTTTTAAAGAAGAAAGGAAGAAAGAAACAAAGAAAGAAAACCGTTCCCTCTCTCTCTCTCCCTCTACCTACCCCCACGCTCTCTTTCTCAACAACAACAACAAAAAATTAAATGCCAAGGTATTGCAAATAGAAGTTATTCTTTTTTTTTTTTAAGATTTTATTTATTTATTCGACAGAGATAGAGACAGCCAGCGAGAGAGGGAACACAAGCAGGGGGAGTGGGAGAGGAAGAAGCAGGCTCACAGCGAGGACTGATGTGGGGCTCGATCCCACAACGCTGGGATCACGCCCTGAGCCGAAGGCAGACGCTTAACCGCTGTGTCACCCAGGCGCCCCGCAAATAGAACTTATTCTATATGAAAAAATTCAACCTTCCACTTTTTCCTCGTTTTAATACTACAGTTTCCTACTCTTTAGTCAAAAGTGAACTCTGATTCCTTATCAAACGCCAATTTCACTAACATTAACTTTGTTTGCCTATAATTCATTTGTCCAGGGTGGGGCTGATTTTTAAATGGTTTAAATAAATAGCTAAGAAATGTAATCCATTGTCTAGATTTTTCAGCTCCTGTGAGTTTGGCAGCTGTTGCTACTGAGTAACAGAGGGAAGGGTCACAGCACTGAGGGTAATGCTACCCTCCCCTCCCCCTTCAGAGGTACATCCGCTTCCTCAGTTCTGGATGGCCGACATTCCGAATGCAATGAAACCACTGGGTTATTTTGGGAACCACTTTTAATGGTCACTTGCCCTTCATTTAAAGGAAAAGAGGCCTCAACAAGGTGAGGAATGACGCAATGTAATTGCTCTCTAAGGATGTGGCTTCAACCAGACAGGATGTCAGATCCGGCACCTTTTTTTGGACGGGAGTGGGGGCAGGGACCTTACCCTGGCTTGGCATCTGAGAGATGTGCTACTGTGCTTTTCACCCTTGGGTAGCACAGTGAAAGAAGATATACTGGGGACATACCAGCTTCCTACAGGGCAGCTGTGGAAATGGAAGTCTTGACTTCCTTTGGAATCACAATCCAGGATCCCGGATATTCTTTTTCTCAAATCTGGTCTGAGATTAAACAAATTTCTTTCCTAGGACATTCATTTGAATGCTTGTCATCATTGGCCCCCCCCTTTTTTTCATGCTTTCTTCTACTCAATAGAAAACCCCTTCATCACCTTTTCCTGCCAAGTGCTTTGCAAAGAGTACAAGCAGGAAATTTAAAATGAGAGAGACCATTTGATCTACAGTGATCTGGGAGCTGTGATGAGAGTATACAGGGCTTCCACAGGCAGAACCATCCTAACATCTGACTGGCAATCTTTTTATAATTCACACTCTTGCTCAAACGCCAGGTCAGCTTACAGATAGCTGAGAATTTGCCTGAAAAGAGTTTCATCTTCAACAAGGAACTGTGCATGACATGTAGTCCAGGGGTTATAAATATTTTATGAGATTTTGAGCTATAATTATTGATACATCAATGTATTTTGCAGGTGTATGTATTCCCAAGGAGCAAAGAATCTCTGCAGTATGCCAGATTGTTTTCTGTACAGCCTCATAAAATATAAAGTATTGTAATTTTTATTATAATGATAGCATTGTAGTATCATTATAATTACTACTAAACCAAATGGCTGATTATCTTTGCCCTGTGTGTGCTTTCTCTGAATAGATAGATCTTTATAACTAGATCCTAGACTGGCATCTGATATGTGACTTCTGCATATGGAGAATGGGATACTGAGTTCCTTTTAGAATTTTAGCTGGACCATAAAAGTCATGGTGTCCAATCACCCCATTTTATCCCTTTTATAAATGGGAACACAGCCTCAGAGTGTTCAGTGGTATGCTTTAAGGTCATATATCCAGTTAGGGGTAGAACAGGGGCATGTCTCCTGATTTCCAGTTTAATGATGTTTTAAAAGTCTTGGTATCTTGTCAAATAGCAGACGTTGACCTGAGCTGAAATCAGGAGTTGGATGCTCAATTGACTGAGCCACCCAGGTGCCCCTCAAACTGAAAACATTTGAACTGAAGCACTTGATTCCACTCCCCTGCCCCACTGCAACCATCTTGATTCCTCTCTTTCCAGTACCACCCACAAAACTAAGTAGCCCTGCTCTGGCCCTGAGCTGAGTCCACAGGGCCACGGGGTCATGCCTCCATAGGGCCTGTGCCCTCCACTTTCTAGACCATTCTCTAGTCACCCAAGACTCCGGAATTCCAGTGCACAGCTTGCTCCCAGAGCCTGCAGGGGCCTGTCTTCTGTCCATCCTCCTAAGAACAGAGTGGTGCCACCCAGGCATAGACTCCCCCAGATCCAGCAGGTGGCCAAGAACCTATTTGGAGAAGGGATAGACAGAGTTTGGTTGGTGGGTTAGATGTCCACGTACCTCTGGGTGAGGGTCTTTGAAATGTGGGGTGCAACTGGAGATGGGAAGAGAAGGCAGAGCAGACAGAGGAAGGAAGGCTAGCGGCCAGCAATCCCTATATTTCGTTATGGCATTCCAAGGAATCTGAGAAATCTAAATCCTAACTTGGCCTTCCACCTTGTTAGGAAGGTATATTTTTCAAGATAAGATAAAACATATTTTATCTAATGATCTCCCCTGGGATTTGTAACCTTTACATATGTGATCATTTGGTATTAGGCCTCCATTTATTCTCTTGCCCTGGGCCCTACAAACATCAGGGGTGGGCCTGCCTGTAAGTTCTATCTCCCAAACGTATAAGAATCCTAACTGGCCCTCCACTTTCCCTCTGACATCCTGATAGTCCATTTTTCATAGAGCAACTAGAGGAGCTTAAAAAATAAACAAATGAAAATTAGTTTACTGCTTATGGCCCACCAATGGATCCAACTCCAAAACGCTTATCAGAACTTTCCAGCTCTGCTGCCTCCACACCTCACCTCATCCTACTTTCCCCCTTAGTCACTAATTCTGGCCACTGTGACCTTTTCTCCTTCTGAACACACGTGCTGTTTCCTACCTTGGGGCCTCTGGACTTCCTGTTCACTCAGCATGGAGCCATCTTCCCTTAGCCCTTTGCTTGATTGGGTACTTCTTGCCATAAGATCCAACCAAATGTCACTTCCGCATCCTTACTACACTATCCTTCCAGTCACTCTCTGTCACATCACCATTTTATTTTCTTCTTAATATCTTACTTTTTTTTTTTTAACTTACTTTCTGGTTCCCTGCTGGAAGAGAGGGACACCTGTCTTGTTCACCATCTCATCACTGCTCCGAGAACCATACCTGGCATACAGTCAATCCATAAATATTTGTTGAATGATGAGATCGCTCTCTTTTCTTTCTGACCAGGTCCTGTAAAGGATCTCTTGAAGCACATAGATGAAGTAGTATGATCCAGTGTGATCTCTGTTTTATAGAAGAGACTGGTAGCCAGAAAAGTTTGGGTTACACTATAAATTAGTATCAAATATTGGTCAGGATCCAGGTCTACTGATTCAACAGCCCCAGGCTTTTTCCGTAGCAATGAGGTACCTACCTGGGAGCTCACTGAAACCGAAGAATCTATCCTCGTATGTCTTCCTATAGACTTTGTAAAAATAACTACGAAATCGTACTATTTTAGAGAAGGAAAAATCCTTAGCAAGTTTCTAAAAAAACTCAATCTGTAATGTGCTGCAGTGCCGTCTCATAAAAAAATGAGTATTCCGAGGCTTTTACTCAAAACTTTTTGTCGTTAACTTTTCTGCCCTTGTCGGCAATAAAAACTGTATGGTTTCTTTCCACATGAAATTATTTTGTTTCATTTCAAGCCATTTAACCAGTTTGCAAGGTAAACATAAATAGAAGCATTCTCACCTTGAAGGGTTAAAACCACTGGAGAGAACAATTACAAAATGAAATAATCAGCTAATTCATGTGGCTCTTTTAATTTCCCTCCTAACAATTGCGGTACTTCCATTCACTGTTTCTGTTTGTTTTTTCATACAAAAAATTAAAAGTAACAATGAGAAAAAAAACAATTACTCATTCAATTCCCGTAAGGTAAGAGGAATTCAGTGCTATATACCCTTGAAAACCGGGAACTCGGTGAGTATAATGAAATTAGTTTAAATACTATTGAGGGTATTTTCTTCTAGATTTTAAAAACATCTCTTATATACTTTGAATCTATTGGGACATGATCACATAAAATACATGGCATGCATTGAAAGTAGAAAATTTGGGGGTGCCTGGGTGGCTCAGTCTGTTAAGTGCCCAGCTGTTGGTTTTGGCTCAGGTCATGATCTCAGGGTCCTGGGATCGGTGGCATCTGGCTCCCGGCTCAGCAGGGAGTCCACTTCTCCCTCTCCCTGCCTCTCCCCCTGCTCCTGCTCTTTCTCTCTGTACCTCTCTGTCTCGAATGAATAAATAAAATATTTAAAAAAAAAAAAAGTTTTACTTACTTGTCAAAGAGAGAGAGAGTGCACAAGCAGGGGGAGCAGCAGGCAGAGGGAGAAGCAGGCTTCCCACTGAGCAGGGAGCCCCACGTGAAACTCAATCCCAGGATCCTGGGATCATGACCTGAGCTGAAGGCAGACACTTAACCAACTAAGCCACCCAGGCATCCTGCCTCATGCCCCTTTAGATAATCTTTTCCTCATCTTCCCCACTGCCCTGGTATAGTTTGCATTTTCTAGACCTTTATATAAATGGAATTATATGTCTGGATTCTTTCACTCAGCATAATTGCTGAGGTTAACTCATGTTGTGTTTGTCAATAGTTCATTGATTGCTGAGTAGTGTGTCATTTTATGGATGTACCACAATTTATTTTCTTTCTTTTTTTTTAAGTTTATTTATTTATTTTTTAGTAATCTCTACCTAACGTGGGGCTCAAACTCATAACCCCAAGATCAAGAGTCATATGCTCCATGGACTGAGCTAGTCAGGCGCCCCTCTATTCACCTTTTGATGGACATTTGTGTTGTTTCAAGTTTTTTAGCTCTTATTAATAAAGCTGCTAGGAACATCTGTGTACAAGTCTTTACACGGATATGTTTTCATTCTCTTGGGTAGATACCTAAGAGTAAAATGGCTGGGTCATACAGTAGGTGTACGTTTAACTTTTTTAAAAATTTCAAACTATTTTCCAAAGTATTTAAACTATTTTCCAGTTCTCACCAGTATCGGAGGAGAGTTCTAGTTGTTGCACATCTTTGTCAGTATGTGTATGATTGGTCTTTTCAAGTTTTAGCCATTCTAGTGGATGCATAGCCTTATTGTGTGTTGGGTGTTTGTTTTGTTTTGTTCTGTTTTCTAGAAGAGGAGGGGGGAAGGGGGGAGAATCTCAAGTAGGCTCCACACCCAGGGCCAAGCCCAACATGGGGCTGAATCTCATAAGCCTGAGGTCATGACCTGAGCTGAAATCAAGAGTCGGACGTTCAACCATCTGAGCCACCTGGAGCGCCTCTTGTTGTGGTTTTAATTGCATTTCCCTACCGACTAGGGATTCTGAGCATCTTATTTACCTGCTTATTTAACATCCACGTATCTTCTGTGGGGAAGTGAATGTTTAAATCTTTTGCCCATTTTGAACTGGGTTGTTGGTCTTATTGTTGCCTTATAAGAGTTCTTTATATATGCTATACAGCATACAAGTCTGTGGTCAAATGTATGTTTTGTAGCCATTTTCTACCTGCCTGTGGGTTGTCTTTTAACTTTCTTTGAAGAACAAATGTTTTGTTCTGATGAAGTCAAATTTATTGATCTTTCTTTTTGTAGTTCATGTTATTTGTGTTCTAAGACACTTTTGCTATTTGAATGCGCTCAGGGAAATTTTCTTCCATGTTTTGAATAACACTTCTTCAACCTTGAATGTTTAAAACACACTCCTACTCATGAAAACATTTAAGGAACAACTCCTCAGCTCCCTCACCTGGTGAGAGTGCTTCTATGAGGCATTTGATCATAAAATGTTTTAAAATTATGAAAGAGTCAAAAATAACCCAAGTGTTTTTCTTTTTTCAAATATTTTTCAGAATCACAAAATATCTTGGGGCGCCTGGGTGGCGAAGTCGTTAAGCGTCTGCCTTCGGCTCAGGGCGTGATCCCGGCGTTCCTGGGATCGAGCCCCACATCAGGCTCTTCTGCTATGAGCCTGCTTCTTCCTCTCCCACTCCCCCTCCTTGTGTTCTCTCTCTCGCTGGCTGTCTGTCTCTGTCAAATAAATAAATACAATCTTTAAAAAAAAAAAGAATCACAAAATATCTTACTATTGGGAACATAGAAGAAATAACCTGGAAACATGAGACATGAAAATCAAATAGTGTTGGTCTCTGTGCGTCTGATGGCTGAGGGCTTGCTTCCACCCCACCCCACTTTGGGAATACTTTCTTTTTTTTTTTTTTTA